>NC_067222.1:20162758-20462758 GCF_019924925.1 Ctenopharyngodon idella | reverse complement strand
ATTACATTTTAAAGTATATTAAAATAGAAAACCTTAATTTTAAATTGTAATAATATTTCACAATATTATTGTTTTTTCTGTACTTGTTATGAAATAAATGCAGCCTTAATGAGCATAAGAGATTTCGTTCAAAAACATTAAAAATAGTAATGTTTCCAAACTTTTGACTGGTAGTGTAAATACAGAGATTAATTACAGCTGTAATTACATGGAGGTATTTTTCATAAGTACAATATAAAACATGTAGTTACAAAATAAGTGCATTGTATCAAATGACTAATTTAAATGTTAATATGTAGATAAAGACACTTAATATAAAGTGGGACCTGAATAAGAAAAACTTTATACTATACCACACATTAAGTATTAATGTAATATTCAAAAATTATTACTTACATTCTCATATACATTCCTTTTTTATTCTCATTCATGAACTGCTGATCTATTCAACATTAGGCTATATAATATTAGTTAATGACTTAATAAAGTTTTGAAGTGCTTCCTAATGATAATGTAGAAATCCTTCAGATACACACCAGGCTCATCAGGTCCAACATGGCAGCACAGACGTCTCCAGACTCTAAGCAATGGCCTCCAGATACACTCAAAAATGCTACCTGCGATAAGACAAGATAAGATAATTCTATCGGAGCGACCACTGTTTGTTAATGAACATCTCTGAAAATAGATTAAACCATAAACTTGTCTTCAAATAGGTTATAATCACTTCTATTTAACGGAATCCATCACGAAAACGTCGTCGTGTATTTGCACGAGACGTTTGCTCGCTAATGACAACAAATCGCTTTTATTTCTCGATGTTTATGATGCATTTAATAGTGTGAAAACGCTCCATCAACTCCGAAGTAGTTATAGAGGATGATCATTTGATCTAAGGAATATCGGAGAATCTTGAGTACCAAACAGGTTGAAAATGAAAGGATAAAAGATGGATGAGGATGAAACAGCCCGCGCCAGTGTTTCATTGGAACACTACAGTAAAACAACGCATTTCTCACCTCTGGTGCTGGTTTCCATACTATTAGTATTTGGTGTCGCCATCAGTGTGTTAATATATCCTTTATAAACCGTATTTACATAGGCGACAGGTACAAGCAAACTTCTCGCGTCAGCGTGCGCAAAACCTAAACCCCTAAACCTAAACCCCTACTGTACTGTGAAAGCGCGTCAAATTCGAATGGGAGGGCAAATTATAAACGACATAAACGTAACAGGACACATGACACCTAGGTTGCCATGTCCGCTCTTTTTATTAAGTCGAGTTACACTCTACATAATGTTATTATTATTCGACACTGCCGTTTGTCTTTTTTCCCCTGTGTTTCTGTCTTTACCAGGCTCGACCCCTACTCCACTAATACGCTACTGTGCACTGTTTTCCATTTCCTGGTGCGCGCGCTGTTTAGGGAATTTTACTGTACATGGCAACCGTGAGTTCCCAGCTTATTAACAGCAAAAAAAAAAACTCTTGCACGTGTGTTAGTGGCACACACACACCGCGAAAGATAAAGGCTTTATTCTCAATAGCATAATATTTACTATTTCTAACAGAGATATAAAAGAAATAGAAAGAGATCTCTATTCCGAATCAAGCCAAACACACGTTTTCCACTGACCAATCAGAGACGACTTTACATACAACCAATCAAAAGTCATTTAACTTATACCTCGTCAAAACTCTAAAATGACTAAATTCTTTTCATTTTATGCAGGAATATTTTCACTAGCCAACATTAAGAGGCACCAATAATCGTTACCACGGCAAATATTTAGGTTTCTTTTGTAAAAGCATAAACTGCCGTTTAGAGCTTATCTGTATTTATATTTTTATTTAAAAAACATCGGTTCTCTTATGTTCGTGAGGGAAGAGGCTTATTTTGCGCTTCTTTCTTCATGTTGCTTGTTTCTCTTCCGAGATCTGACGAATGCACTTCCGCAACATTTATTCAAAATTTCTATATCACTCAACATCAATCAATGTCCAAAAAGTGCCTCTACAAGTCCCATTGAGAAACACTATGATTTGTAAAAATATTTACATCATTAAGAAGACATTGTTAATGGTAAATATATCACAAACAAGTGATATCCTACATTTCTGCTAAACTTCAAGTTCAACAAGTGCTCATAAGGTCTGTATGTTTTTTTTTTATTTCATAAACACAATAATGGAAGAAATGCTTACCTTTTAAACTCCTTTTAAACTTCTGACATAAGTCTAAAATAAATGTTAAACGACCTTAAATGAATACATTAATCTGTAGGGAAACAGCATGTGAATACAAATACACCTAATAATCCATCATTTGCAAAGGTTTTTGAGAGCTTCATGGCCTGGTTTCACAGACAGGGCTTAGATTTATCCATTAGGCCTTCAATTAGTGCATTTAAGTGGCTTTTATAAACATGCCTTAAGAAAAAAACACATTATTGCTGTGGATCTTGAGAC
This sequence comes from Ctenopharyngodon idella, assembly GCF_019924925.1. Taxonomy (NCBI): domain Eukaryota; kingdom Metazoa; phylum Chordata; class Actinopteri; order Cypriniformes; family Xenocyprididae; genus Ctenopharyngodon; species Ctenopharyngodon idella. The sequence continues at coordinate 20,460,288 of NC_067222.1, read as the reverse complement.
AAAACAATGGCAGTTGCATATTTTAAGATATCAGTGCAAGTTGCTCTCAGTTAAAAAGCTCAAACATGCATTTTAGTCTGGGACTAGGCTTAAGCCTTGTCTGTTGTGACATGCGTCAGCTGCGGTACCCTTAAGTACCAGCAGATGGCAGCCTCATCCTTCATTGTTTCCATAGACTCTGTTATTCCCGGACTTCATTTCCCAGTATCCTCTGCTCATTATTAGTTAACTTGTTTCAGCTGTGTCATGTTTGTTTATTTCCCTGTCTATTTAAATGCCTTTTGCCTTGTATTCTTTATGAAGTCTTGTTTGTTTTGGTTGATATTTTCTGTTGGCATTTTGAGTAGTTCTGGTGTTTCTTATGTTTGTTTCTTTGTTTTTAAGTCATGGATTCCTTGTTCATGTTTGCCCTTTGTGGAGTGGATGTATGTACGGACTGATTAAATGTGCTTGACCCTCTGCCTGGTATGGACTAATTTAAGATGGGGGATAAAATAACCTTGGATTTCATCAAAAATATCTTAATTTGTGTTCTGAAGATGAACGAAGGTCTGGAGCGACATGAGGGTGAGTAATAAATGACAGAAATTTCAGTTTTGGGTGAACTAACCCTTTAAATTAGTGTTGCTGTTATGCAAAGAAAAAATAAATTTGTAAAAACTTTCACTTTAATTTCATTTTATTCAGTTTACTCTCTGCAGTTTCAACTGCTATTCAACAAAAGCAAATATAAGTTGCTGACCTAACTGAAACACTGTGTGGGTGTTGTTAACCACATCTGAGCAGCAAATCAAACCACAATTCCCCCTGATTATCTATCTGTCTGTCACTGGCTCTAATATACACTGCTCAAAAAAAAAAAATAATTAGACTTTTTAATTAGAGAATAGCATCAAGTCAAACTCCTGGGATATTGATCTTGTCAGTTAAAGGTGCAATATGTAATATTTTTGCAGTAAAATATCCAAAAACCACTAGGCCAGTGTTATATATTTTGTTCACTTGAGTACTTACAATATCCCAAATGTTTCCAACTATTTGTAAATCGTGAGAAAATTGCAATTTTAACCAAGGCTCCGGGACGTGTGAGGAGTCAATCTTTGTATTTATTTTGTAATTAGAGATATGGATTTGATTTTAATACCCCTGTGTATATAGTTATTTATCCTTGTATTACCTGTCTTTAATTTATTATCATTTTATTTATATTATTTTTTTTGATACTATTGTTTTTGTTTTGTAATTGTGTATGTTTTTTTTGTTTTTGTTTTTTTACTGATTTTCTTGCTGCTGTTGTTTATTATTGTTAATAATAATAATATTTATTATTATTTATTTTGTAGTATTATTATTTTTATTTATTTATTTATTTATTTATTTATTTATTTTTATTTTTTTTTTGTTACTTAATAAAGCATTAAAAAAAAGACGTGTGAGGAGTCGCGTGTCAATTGCGTCATACCCGCTTTAACCCTCGGTCTGCCTCGGTTTCTGGTTTTATTTTGTAGAAACACCAAAGATACTTTAATAATACACCTTTTAATAGACAAGGGAACAACTTATTGGTTACATTTATAGACCGAAAACGAATTGTTTTATATACCAACGTTTTCCAGTTTAACGTCAAAAATATTTAACGCAAACGCAGCATCCGTATTTTCTGTCATCCTTTGGCTAGCATTACAAATATGATCACGCTCTTATTCATGCAAATGCTTTTAAACCATTTAAGCGCGCCGAAAGAGAAAAAGAGAACGCGCTGTCTGTGAATGTCCTGTCACACACATGACGCACAGAAAGACGCGCGCCTGAATGTCACGCTTGAACGAACAATAACACACAAAGCCTTGAATGAGTTTATATATAAAAAATAAAAAAAAAAAGTATTAAACGAAAGTAAATAGTTGTGAGAAAGTGAGGCGCGCGTGAGATCCGCGTCAAATGCGGCAGATCTTAAAGTGACGGCAACCAATGCTGTCTGTCATTGAATAACTAAGGTAACAGGGAAAATTATCACATTTAATTTTTTGCAAGTGCAATGCATTGTAAATGGTTATTCACTGTTCATAAGGAAATGTCAGCTTTTTTTTTTTTTTTTATTTTTTTTTTTTTGCAATAGCACTAATACAGGTGCTGGTCATATAATTAGAATATCATGAAAAAGTTTTTTTTTTTTTTAATTTTGATGATTAGAGCGTACAGCTCATGAAAGTCCAAAATCCAGTATCTCAAAATATTAGAATATTTCCTAAGATCAATCAAAAAATGGATTTGCTAAACAGAAAAGTTCAAGTTCTTTAAAGTATGTTCATTTGTGCACTCAATACTTGGTCGGCAGCACATATTACAGCAAATGACTTGCTCCTAGCACAAATTACTGCATCAGTGAAGTGTGGCCTGGAAGTGATCAGCCTGTGGCACTGCTGAGGCACTATTGAGCCTTCAGATCATCTGTATATTGTTGGATCGACTGTTTCTCATCTTTCTCTTGAAAATATCCCATAGATTCAGGTCAGGCATGTTGGCTGGCCAATAAGGCACAGTAATATCATGGTCAGCAAACCACTTGGAAGTGGTTTTTGCACTGTGGGCAGGTGCTAAAGTCCTGCTGGAAAAGGAAATCAGCATCTCCATAAAGCTTGTCAGCAGATGGAAGCATAAAGTGCTCCAGAATCTCCTGGAAGATGGCTGCATTGACTTTGCACTTGATAAAACACAATGGACCAACACCAGCAGACGTCACGGCCCCCCCAAATCATTACTGACTTCAGAAACTTCACACTAGACTTCAAGCAGCTTGGATTCTGTGCCTCTCCAGTCTTCCTTCAGACTCGGGGACCATGATTTCAACATGAAATGCAAAATTTACTTCTATCTGAAAAGAGGACTTTCGACCACTGTTCACTGTCCAGTTCTTTTTCTCCTTAGCCCAGGTAAGATGCTTCTGACATTGTTTCTGTTTCAGAAGTGGCTTGGTAGTCCTTTTCCTGAAGATGTCTGAGTGTGGTGACTCTTGATGCGCTGACTCCGGCTTCATTCTACTCATTGTGAAGCTCTCCCAAGTGTTTGAATCGGCTTTACTTGACAGTATTCTCAAGCTTGCGGTCATCCCTGTTGCTTGTGCACCTTTGCCTACCCAATTTCTTCCTTCCAGTCAACTTTGCATTTAATATACTTTGATATTTCACTCTGTAAACAGCCACCCCATTCAGTAATGACCTTCTGTGACTTATTCTCTTTGTGGAGGGTGTCAATGATTGTCTCCTGGACCATTGCCAAGTCAGCAGTCTTCCCCATTAGTGTGGTTTCAAAGAACAAGACGTACCCGGAATTTATACTGTAGGGATGGTCATTTAATGAAACTCAAATGTAAATATTCTAATATTTTGAGATACTGGATTTTGGACTTTCATTAGCTGTACGCTCTAATCAACAAATTTAAAAAAAAAAAAAAAAAAAACTTTTGAAATGTTTTACTTTACATGTAGGGAATCTAGAATATATGAAAGTTTCTTTTTCTTTTTTTTTTTTTTTTTTTTTTTTAAATAAATTACAATAAAAAAAAAACTTTTTCATGATATTCTAATTATATGACCAGCACCTGTATGTGTACAGTGTCTAATAATTGGTCTTCAGTGTTAGACTTTGAGTGAAAAGCCTATGGATAGTTTATGGGGATGCACATAAATATTACACACACACACACACACACACACACACACACACACACACACACACACACACACACACACACACACACACAGACACACACACACAGAAAAAAAAAAATCGTACAGGCTTGCGAACCCAACCACGCAAACAATACACTTTTCACTTTTTTTTTTTTTTTTTTTTTTTTTTTTTTAGATTTTTATTGTATTGACAGCTCAGCTGTATGTGGACACCTTTTGAGTAGAAATGCATATTGCATTTTTTTTATTTTATTTTTTTTGCAAATAAAACTCCCATAGTCCATAACTACTGTAGTTTTAACTTATTTTAATATAAATTCGGTTAAATCATCAAACATTTGTATGACTTGCCAGTGACTTGTTTGACCCAAGCTACGACTTGACTTGAATTGCTTGACATAAAGCAGTGACTTGACTTGCTTGATTCTCACAAAAATTGACTTGGACTTGCTTGAGACTTACTTGTGACTTGCACATGTGTGACTTACTCCCACCTCTGCTGATAATTAATAATCATATTAGAATGATTTCTGAAGGATCATGTGACACGGAAAACTGGAGTAATGATGCTGAAAAGAAAGCTATGATTTTTAACATTTTACAATATGTTAAAATAGAAAAGTTATTTTAAACTGTAATATTTCAGAATATTACTGTTTTTACTGTATTTTTGATCAAATAAATGCTTCCTTTGTGAGCATTTCCTTGGTTATGAGTGTATATGAATTTGTATAACTATGCTTTGTCAGTAATTACTCAACCTTACCACAAAATAGTGTTAAAAACAGACGATAAAACAATTCAGTTTATTTTAAATTGAACATGACAAACGTAATGATTAGCAGTTCAGTAAATCAAGAACTGCTCCAACTGATTCAATTCATCTCTTATTTACATATCCTGTTTACATTTTGTTGTTATTTTAAAAAAAAAAAAATGTTAATGTCACAATGTTGCACTGAAACGCACAATAAAACCAGGGACATTTATGAAGAAAGTTAAGTGGGTACATTTGGATTTCATGTCCTCTTAAAACACTGATTATTGTGTACTGTTTTTAAGTTTGTATTTCATACGTGTATTTTTGTGTTCCAGGAAGATGATTCCGAGGGAGTAACTAGTGAAGGTGGTACGGTTTTTTTTTTTTTTTTTGCATCCTTATGAAATAATATGGCTAATATGATAATGCTTTCAGCTACAAATAAGACTGTAGTACTATCAGCATCATGTAACACATTTTACCATATTAAAATTGAAGCAGATTTAAGTTAACAGCGAAAATGTGGGGGGGAAAAAAAAAAACTATGCTAAGATATTAACTTCTGCATACTTGGTTATATCAGTTGCCAACTTTTAAAGCTTTTTTTTTTTTTTTTTTTCCCTAAATCCCATTCTGTTTTGTATAATCCAGTCTTCCTCTTGTAAGAGGTTCAGTCTATGAAGCTCATTTCCGATCTGCCGGATGTCCTTATTTAGTCATACACCTACGCCTCTGACATCAACTCGTGATCAGTAGTTTGTCGCAGTCTGCTTGTGGTTTTATCACATTCTCTGTACCCTTCCTCTGCCCTCTTCTTTTTGTCATAATCTGCAAATGCTTAGCTCAGTAATTCAGCTTTTTCTCACTTACAGGTACTTTCCAAACCCAGCTATTAGGCTTCTTAAAAGCATTTCTTCATATGGTACTTCCTACTGTATGTCTATATATGGCATTTCCTATTGTCTCAAGTATTCTGCAATATTTTCATGTTTATATCTAGGCAAGCAGCATTTCTTACAACAGACATGTGAAAAACTAATTTCAGTGTCTCATCTCTTTCTCATCCTCAGAGTTTGATAATTGATAGTTCCTAGTGGAAAGAGTGAAAGCAGCTGAACGTCTTCCTTCGGTAAAAGTGTTACACAAAGACCCCGGGCCATTCACAGCTGTAGTTCTGGATTGGATTTAACATATCTACATAAACATTCATATTTTCCAACATTTGTATTTCAGTTATTAACCATGTGCTCACTGTTCAGTTTGTTTATAGTATTTTTCTAACCATGTTATATCTTGATCAAACTTTGTAAAACTAAACTTTAGGTGTGGGTTATGTCGCTGTTTCGTATTACACTAATTTTGATTTTGCAGATGCCACCTTATGAAATTTTTATAACTAGACACTAATTTCTTCAGTACAGTCATTTCTGTTGTAGAGGTATGTTTGTTTAATCTTTTAATGGAGAAAAGTATCCATGAAGAACTTTATTGATCTTTATTAAAGATCTTGATTGTTGAGGTTAAAGCCGTTGTATGTATGTATATACACTAAATATATTAGTCTGTTTTGAAGGAAGTGGATTTTACAGAAGTTTGTAGGTTAAGTTTCTTTCTTACAGTGAATGTGATTTACATCTGCAGGCTGCTTTACGTCTCTAGTATATGAGCTATTAATGTTTGTAATCTATGTACAATCTTATACAGTTCATTTTAGGGGTTGTTCAATAAAATTAAGGTTATTTTGAAACCTTTGAATGTTTATAACTTGCCTTTGCCCGAAGACAGTCTTTAAAGTTGGCACAGTACCTACAATCTGTATATTTGTACACTAATGCAGTGCACAATAACTCCAACTGACCACATTTTGCATATATAACCTGAGGAAAGCCTATTAGAAAAGATTTACATGTGCTGCTTGCCATCTAGTGCAATATAAATAAAAGCCACGAAATGGATTTGGATCATTTAACTTTATTGTTCAAAACATGTAACACATTGAGGCTGTATATCATCCATGTTGTCAAGGACCGCCCCAAAAAAACCAACAACATCAACACTATACTGCATACAATACAAACCAACTTCTTAATAGATATCACAGTATTTTCATTTATGCACATATTTTTGGATAAATAATATACTTAAATATTAAGCAACTTCATAAAATAAGACTTAATGTAAAACAGTCCTTTAACTAGCGCTTGTTAGTTTGTCTAAATAAATATTAGCAAAAGAAGGCACAACCAAGTTTAAGTGCAAGCAAAGGATAAGTGCTAACAATATATTGACCTAAAACCAAGAATTCTACAGTCCTCCATTACACCAGTCAAGAACCATTAAAACAGGGTTTCTCAACTGATCCTGATCAAACCCATCTGGAACTAATGAATTTGATCAGCTGAGAGTTGAGAAACCCTGCTTTAGGATAGACTGCATCCTGGACAAGCTATGGGTGAAATTTTGTTAAATAGGCTTCTGCCAGATGACACAGAGAGAGGCTAGATTTTAATCAGCCACTATTCCTACTGTAAAGGTAAGTTTCACAACAACATTGTCCACTGTGGCGCTGTCATCACTGCAAGCGACTAGGCATTCAGTGTTGCTTATCTGCACTGCAGACAGCTTTGTTGGTTTTAATGGAAGCGATTTATAGTAGTCAACATTTGAAGTGGATCAAAACCTTTCATCAAAGTTGTCTTAAAACCTTCTTAGGACAACTTAGTTCTTAGGACAACTTTGATTAACTTTTTTGATCCACTTCAAATGTTGACTACTGTAGTTTGGCATTAACTTCCAGTGTAGGCACTTTGTGAGAAGTCAAAACACCTTGTCTTGTCAGGACAGACACTAACCCGCATGCCTTCTTTAAATACTCGTGTAATGTGAGCAAGTGATTGTTGCAACATCCCTGAGGAAAACACATACCTCTTGGAACTTCAGGTGTCCCATAAAATCCCACTGGAGGCATTCTTTTAGATATTAAGGTTCAGAGCAAGAAAAACATCTTCATACTCAACAATAAAATATATCAAGACGTCTTCATATCATCTACATGATTTTATCTCTACATATTATAAATTACATTTCCAATCCTGAGACAGAATGTAAACGGTCATGCTCATGTGACGACCCTCTGCTTAAAGGGACAGTTCAGCCAAAATTCTGTCACATTCTCACCCTAATGTCATTACAAACCTGTATGACTTTCTTCTGTATATTTTGAGAAATGTAAATGTTTTTTTGGTCCATACAGTGAGTCAATGATAACCAAAATGGTTAAATATATAAAGTTTATGTATGTTCTACACACACAACACACAAAAGATAAATGACAGAATTTTCATTTTTGGGTGAATTATCCCTTTAAGAGATTCAAGTAGAGAAGCATGAGCAATGTATCACAACAGTATTTGTCTTTGGCTGCATTTACACTGCAAGTTTTAAAGGATTAGTTGGATGGATGGATTTGGATGGGGGCACTTTCTTCAGCTCATACTCATTGGTCCTGTTCACTGCCATTATAAAGCTCGGATGCGTCAGGATATTTATTAATATTTCTCCAATTATGTTCATCAGACAGAAGAAAGTAATATACACCCAGGATGGCTTTAGGGTGAGTAAAGCTTGGGCTAATTTTCATTTCAAAGTGAACTAATCCTTTAATGCATAGATCCTATCTTTTGACCATATCCGATTTTTTGGCCCGCCTGTTTGCATTTACTTTAGACACAAATCGTATCCGATATCTGTGTTTACATTAATTCCCGTGGCCGCCCAAAATGATTGTCGGTGATCCCTTTACTACGCACATGGTAGACCCTCGAGTTTCGAATGGCCGTGCTATTAAAATGATTTATATATTCCACATAGCCATGATCATTTGCCAACATGGACAGGTTAACAGCTGTCATGGATGTTTTGCAGCCCTTATGATGATTAATGTGGATTATTCTGAATGGGAGAATGTGTGTCTGCAGGGAATAATTTACATAACATTTCCTCGATCTCTAGAGGTGCATTCTCACATGAGAGCACACAAACCAAATATCTGAGTGATCTCAGGTGGTGTAAATGCTTTCTAATTTGACTAAAAATACTAGTATGAACTTATGGATAAATCATGATTTCTGTGTGAAAGCATTCACACATCGATGTGTGCATAAGCTCATTAAAACTTAACACTTAAAACAACAGTACCTGTCTAAATCTTAAGGACACTTCACTGGTACAGTGCTTCATTATCTTCAAGTTGAGGGGCTGATGATCCAATGCCTGCTTCCACTGACCTAAACCAACTGTTTGGTGCACTAGATCAAACCCCTCTTGGCTCATACAAATGTTCTGGACATTCAAGGTGATCCAAAAGGGAACACTGTCTTTGTCACTTTGGCAAAAAGGAAGATCATGCTGTCCAGAGGTTTGAAGCCAAAGGTCGGTCCCTGAAAAGCTTCTGCATGGTTTGTTCTCCTGAGTGCACAGTAGTAATAAAGTACCTTGTCCAGAACACATCACATTCTGTCAGTATGTCGGTGGGACGGACACGTCAGGCAGATTTGAGGGGAAGTACATCAATCTTCTCAGTCTTTAAACTTGGCTCCAAATGTAGGTCCAACAATTCTGCTGGTCATCAATTCATCAAAAATGATCATCTATATAAAAAAAGAGGTGAAGAGATCATGAGCAATTACATGTGTGCCTCATAAGGTCTCATTTGTTAATATTAATGCATTAAAGGGTTAGTTCACCCAAAAATGAAAATAATGTCATTTATTACTCACCCTCATGGTGTTCCACACCCGTAAGACCTTCATTAATCTTCAGAACACAAATTAAGATATTTTTGTTGAAATCCGATGGCTCAGTGAGGCCTCCATAGCCAGCAATGACATTTCCTCTCTCAAGATCCATTAATGTACTAAAAACATATTTAAATCAGTTCATGTGAGTACAGTGGTTCAATATTAATATTATAAAGCGACGAGAATATTTTTGGTGCACCAAAAAAATAAAAATAACGACTTATATAGTGATGGCTGATTTCAAAACACTGCTTCAGGAAGCTTCGGAGCGTTATGAATCAGTGGTTTGGAGCGCCAAAGTCACGTGATTTCAGTAATTTGGCGGTTTGACACGCGATCCGAATCATGATTCGATACGCTGATTCATAATGCTCTGAAGCTTCCTGAAGCAGTGTTTTGAAATCGGCCATCACTATATAAGTCGTTTTGTTTTTTTTGGTGCACCAAAAATATTCTCGTCGCTTTATAATATTAATATTGAACCACTGTACTCACATGAACTGATTTAAATATGTTTTTAGTACATTAATGGATCTTGAGAGAGGAAATGTCATTGCTGGCTATGCAGGCCTCACTGAGCCATCGGATTTCAACAAAAATATCTTAATTTGTGTTCTGAAGATTAATGAAGGTCTTACAGGTGTGGAACGACATGAGGGTGAGTAATTAATGACATAATTTGCATTTTTGGGTGAACTAACCCTTTAACTGACATGAACAATATATTTGTACATCATTATTTTAACAGTGCATTAACTACTATAAACGGATACAAATTTTGATCTTAATGTATTAGTAAATGTTGAGATTAACATTAATGAAGATTAATACATGCTATAGACGCATTGTTCATGTTAACAAATGACATGTTATTGTAATGTGTTACCAAGATAACTATAAAAGTGTCCACGCCAACAAACAATAATGTTCTGTTTATTATAAGTGCACGGTCTGCCGCTTTAAATGCTCAAGCTCTTTAAATCAGGATGGATTCTGAATGGCTGTCAATGTTTTTATTGTTCATCAGCTGGAAAACAAAAAAGTTCTGAAAGCGATTCCAATGATATTGTTCCTTTTTTTGTTATTGTGGTGTGGATGCTATTCTTTTTAATTTAGAATAATTTTTAAAACTATATCTTTATTGTTATATTTATCATCCTTAGTGTGAACAGGCCTTTAATTACATTATTAATTGTTTATTTATTCATTATTTATTAATTACTACACTACTGTATTTGTTTGGAAATTTGGCCTGTTGTATTTGCACTGAATAACAGCAAATTAAACTTTCCAACAAAATTAGTAAAAATGTTAATTGAAGGTTTTTTGATTTTTTTACAATATAATAAAAGACAAAAATAGTGACACATGATGACAATAACTAAAATATCTGAATTCAAACACTGTTGATGAAAATATGAAGACAAAAAAACAACATTAATCATACACTAAAAATGTTTTTACTTTAATTAGTAATCTCAAGTAGGATGTTAATCACAGATTCATCTTCTATAGCCTTAACCAAGGTCAGAAATTAAAGGATTAGTTCACTTTCAAATGAATATTACCCCAAGCTTTACTCACCCTCAAGCCATCCTAGGTGTATATGACTTTCTTCTTTCTGATGAGTACAATCGGGAGATATATTAATAAATATCCTGACGCATCCAAGCTTTATAATGGCAATGAATGAGACCAACGAGTATGAGCTGAAGAAAGTGCATCTATCCAAAGTAAAACGTGTACTCCACACGGATCCGGGGGGTTAATAAAGGCCTTCTGAAGCAAAGCGATGCTTTTGTGTCTGAAAAATATCCATTTAAAAAAAGTTAAAGTAAAATATCTAGCTTCCGTCAGACCGCCTTCCTTATTTGCTGCTAGAGTTTTACACTTTCTTTGCAAGTTGAATACGGAAGGCGGTCTGGCAGAAGCTAGATATTTTACTTCATAACTTGTTAAATATGGATTTTTTTTTTTTCTTACCATAACGCATCACTTCGCTTCAGAAGGCCTTTATTAACACCCTAGAGCCGTGTGGAGTACACATTTTGTTTTGGATAGATGCACTTTCTTCAGCTCATACTTGGTATCGTTCACTTCCATTATAAAGTTTAGATGTGTCAGGACAATTATTAATATTTCTCTGATTGTGTTCATCAGAAAGAAGAAAGTCATATACACCTAGCATGGCTTGAGGGTAAGAAAATCTTGGGGTAATTTTAAAGTGAACTAAAGGCCCCGATATACTTCAAGCAAAGTTCTTTTTTGTTCTTCGTTTAGGTGTAAAATGAAGTTCGAAATACGTGAGCAGCGATATACTGTAATTGAACATCTGACGCCACCCACACTGCTGAAAGCGACGGTTAGAATATGTAAAAATGTCCTCTCAGTAACAAATTAAACAACAAAATTTAGAAATTAGCAAGGACTTTTTAATAAAGCATAAGAAAAGCATCTGATCATGGCAACATGGATATGTTTGTTTGCACGAGCTCTGTAGATTGCTTAAAATCAAACAGCTTTCTCATATTAAACACCAAAAAACAGTGTCAGTCTTTTTTCTACTATAAAGCAGCTTTCTAGTGTTCATGTTTTCACTCGCAGACATCTGACTTCTACGGACTCGAGAGGAGAAATGAACTGGAACAGATTTTCTGAGTGAAAGAAGGAGTAGCCTCTGCGCACACCTACCTTACGTAATGGCCACGGACCAATGGTGGTACGAAGGTGTTTACCAGCCGAAGCAAACTTTTCCAGAAAGTTTGCTTTCGGCCTGATTTTGTTCGAAATGACGTCACATCAGTTCGTTCTTCGATTTTGTTTAAAGTATATTGGGGCCTTAATCCTTTAACCGCTGTTTGGAGCAAAAATGTCCCCCAAATTCAATGCATTTATTTATATTTGCGAGAGAATCACCCACTCCTTTGACCGAAAAGCTTTTGTACCATATTTAATTCATACAGTTAAGACTATTCAATTTTTGTATTTTTTACTTGAATACTAAGCTAGACTTGCCTGAAAAACACTGCCTTATTGGCCCACTGTCTTTGAAAAACCCTGGTCTAACGCATAAAATCCAAGGTAGAAATAGATCACTTTTGTTATATTACTATTTCTATCCCCAAATAAAACCATTACTTTTTATTATTATTGTTTTATTATATATTTTTAGTACAGTAATGTTACAAAATATTTTTATATAACAATGTACACTTATAACACTATACATTGTGTTATAGTACCCTGGCATTAAATTACCAGTCTCCCTGACTGTCATGATCTATATATCTATATATATGTCTCTCTCTCTATTTTTTTTTTTTTTCCATCTATTGGAAAGCCATAGAAAGGCAATAGTGGACTTTTTTTTTCTTTCATCACTGGGGCAAATGGTAATGCTAAAATTATATTTGCTATGGTCTCCTTAGATACCTCTATAGACCTTTACAGTGCTATAGTTCATTTAACCTAGAAATGTCCATTGTTCGTTCATATATCTCTATTGAGAAGGTGATTTTGTGTGTTTGCAAAGAAAGTTTGCAGTGCTTTAGGGCTGGAATGACACATCAATGAGGCATCAATGACGCATCAATGAGGCTAACCACAACATCCTTACAGCAGGTACACATTCTTATTTTTATTTTATTTTTTTGTTTGATCTCTATTGTGATGGTACAGTGAAAATAACATTATCTGGTTTGAACTGACTTTAATTTTCTTCAACTGATTTTGCTTTTTACAGTCATTTAATACATTTAGTTTGGTGAACCCTTGTTATTATCTATTTTGTTGCATATATATATATATATATATATATATATCCCTCTCTTATTGTTTGTTTTGGGAATTTGCTTTCTTGATTTCTTTAATCATCTTTTTTGTTGATTTTTGTCTGTTCATTGAACTTGTGCAGTACTGAAGAGTTATTGTGTGTGAACTGAAAACAATACTGGTGAAATTTTTTGTTAGTTGTCCATGTGATTATTTTGTACCAAAAAAATATGGTTAATTTTCTTTTTTTGAATATTTTCCTTTATTGTGTACCAGTTGGCATTTTCAAAAGGACTGTTTCATTTGTATTTGATGTTGACGTGTAGATTGTTTATATTAAAATGTAAAAAAAATGGTTCAAGTTTGACACACAATCTTAACATTATAGTTGATGGCATACAATTTTAATCAAGGAAAAAGGCATTTAAGCCAGAGCAAAAGTAACAACAACAACAAAAAAATACATTTAAAGGATGTTTTCCTTAAAAGATGATCAGTAAAATAAAAAGCATATCATTCTAGCGCAGTGCTTTAGGGCTGGAATGATGCATCAATGTAATCGATTACGAAAATGTTTATTTGCATGGAATGACGTGTCGACGAGTCACAGTGTTTACATTCATCCCAAATCCCGTCATGTTTCACACAAACTCTTGCGCAGATGCTAATGGCTAGTATGGCAGTGCCGCTTAATACAGTGGCGTTCATACAGTCTTTTGGTTTTTATGAGCGTGACAACCCCGTTCTATAACCGAACTGACAACTGCACATTTTCAGGACTCACAACCGCATTCTCCACAAACCTGCGCTGAATTAAAGGAACCACACTGGACAACTACTTGTCTAGGTATATTCTCCATCTGAAATGTTAGAAAGTCATGCAAATATTTCTATTTTGCTGTCAGGAGTGGACGAGCCTTATGCAAGTGAGTTAATTTCCAGTAAACTTCAAACTTCAGTGAACGAGCACCGTCATGAAACCGACGGAGCGCAATCGAATAGGAGCGCCATAATTCTGACTAAAATATACGTTTTGCTAAAATATATGTTGAATGTAGAATTTTAAACCTACGAGGTGGTGTATTTTTGTGGTAGCAGTAAGTGTAAAGTGACTATTGTAATGGGGAAATCAAAATTGCCTAATATAATAAGTCTGAGCTTTTGTTTTTATTTATTTTCATTTTTAGTCTAGTGAATTTAACTTCTGCTTTAAAAAGCATTATTTTTATTTTTAGATTGTAATGTTACAATGTTAGAATATAATGTGATTTGACCATTGTTTGCACATCTATTGCATAGACTACATGGATACATTCACTATTCACTTGTTTTCATAGACTTTAACATGAACATTGTTTGTAGGACAACACTGGGCAGGATATGAAATAAGATTTTTTCTAAATAAATAAATAGATTTCTTTTTTCTAAATCCAAATAGAAAAATTTAGCAAAAACCGAGATATATACCGTACATTGCCATTCAGCCAAAAAAAAAAAAAAAAAATCTAGATATGATTTTTTTTTTTTTGGCCATGTCCCCCATCCCTACTACAGTGCTTCTCAAATCTGACCTGGCAACCCTCTCCCATTGCTCTTTTTCCTGTCTCCCCCATCAGACACACCCAGTTCAAGTCCTGCAGCCTCTGCTATAGGGTTGGTGACTTGAATCAGGTGTGTTAAATGAGGAAGACATCTAAAAAAATGCAGTGATAGGGGGTTCCCAGGACAGGTTTGAGAAGCACTGTGAGGTGTGGAGTGACTCATACATTTACATCACCAAAACTGTGCATTCGAATGAAAGCCAGGGTAGGTCACAATTAATTTGTCTCACCTGTGTGAAGAAAACAACATCAGGATCTTCACCATGGACGGACAGAGCTTTGGCCATTGAGTGGTGACGTTTCTTCCACTGAAAGTTTTATTTCTGGTAAAACATTAAAGATCTGTTTATTTTTCCACAGTGTTTATGCTGTTTAGAATGAGTAAGGGTCACACTTTATATTAGGTGTCTTTAAAGTCAGTGTGAACCAGAAGTCGCGACCAGCTTCAGTATTGTGATGTATTTTCCAAGTGAAACAGAATCTTGAGTGAGAAAAAAAGAGGGCGTGGTTGGTTTTTCCCGCTAGGAATTAATTGGATCTAGAAAACTGGGCGCTCTGTTCAGTCCACTGTCAAAGCTTGCAGCCGACTGACAGTTGGAGGGGATGCTCTACCCAAGCCATAAAAATGACGTCATCAGAGAAAGAAGGCCACAGGGGCATCAATTGGGTATGGCAGGGTATGGCGACTGCCATACCTTGGCTGCCTGGTCAAGTCAATCTAACTTATATAATTGTATTCATTGCATGCATGATTAATGGAGTTATATTACTATGTGTAACATCAAATTTGTATTTTTAAATAAAACAGAAAAGTAAGTATATTAAAGTGATCTGGATGTTATATTCGTGTCATGAAAGATCAACGGTGCTGCCAATGTCACAACGTGATTTTGCAGCGTTGAGTACTGTAGCCAATCACAGGGATTTCTGTTGAAAATAATGACCAATCAGAGGTGTTCAAGTTACCGGTTGTCCTAACCAGCTACGATGGTACAAATGTATTCTATGACATTGGTTGTTTTAGTAACTCGGTATGTATTTTTATTAATGTTTAAATAGGGTAATATTTGTGAATTTGATTATGTACTTATCCACTTCCTTGCGAGTGCCATCAAGTTTAATCTCTGGTGCCGTGGCGTGCACTTGCCGCGAGAACCCGCCCACGCTGTGTTCTGATTGGCTGTGACTTTTGATTGATTGACTTAGTTTTACAAATGAAGACAATCTAGGATGTACAAAAATGTTTTAGGTTTAAGTTAGGTTTAAGAGTGGGTTAAGGGGCAAGAGAAGGGTCAACAGTGTAAATAATTATAGATGTAATTACAGAGATTAATTACAGCTGTAATTACATGCAGGTATTTTTTATAAGTACAATATAAAACATGTAGTTACAAAATATGTAACAAATGACTAATTTAAATGTTAGTACATAGTAGATAAAGACACTTAATATAAAGTGGGACCTTAATAAGAAAAACTTTATACTATACCACACATTAAGTATTAATGTAATATTCAAAAATGATTACTTACATTCTCATATACATTCCTTTTTGTTATTCTCATTCATGAACTGCTGATCTATTCAGCATTAGGCTATATAATATTAGTTAATGACTTAATAAAGTTATTATGAAGTGCTTCCTAATGATAATGTAGAAATTTTTCAGATACACACCAGGCTCATCAGGTCCAACATGGCAGCACAGACGTCTCCAGACTCTAAGCAATGGCCTCCAGATACACTCAAAAATGCCACCTGCGATAAGACAAGATAAGATAATTCTATCTTAGCGACCACTGTTTGTTAATGAACATCTCTGAAAAGTAGCTTAAACCATAAACTTGTCTTCAAATTGGTTATAATCACTTCTATTTAACGGAATCCATCACGAAAATGTCGTCGTGTATTTGCACGAGACACACATAACTCAGGACGATTGTTCGCTAATGTCAACAAATCACTTCTATTACGATGTTTATGATGCATTTAATAGTGTAAAAAGCGCTCCTTCAACTCCGAAATAGTGGATGATAATTTGATCTAAGCAATATCGGATAATCTTCTTGAGTGCGAAACAGATGAAGAGCGCGCCGGTGTTTCATCAGAAGGTTTTAAGACCACTTCAGTAAAACCACGTATTTCTCACCTCTGCTGTTGGTTTCCATACCATGAGTATTTGGTGTGGCCATTATCGTGTTAATGTCCTTTATAAACTTAATTTACAAAGGCGACAAATACAAGCAAACTTCTCGCAGCAACGGCAGTGTGCGCGTAAGCTGCGCGCTTTAAATTCGAGGGCGAAATTGTCCTTCTGACTGAATGAAAGGGAAGGAGGGGCAACGCACACGACGAAGGTTGCCATGTTACACTCTGCATAATGTAATTATTATACGACATTGCGGTTTGTGTTTCTGTCTTTACCAGCCTCGACCCCTACACACACACCGCGAAAGATAAAGGTTTTATTCTTAATAGCATAATGTTTACTGAAAACACATGTTTTCCATTGACCAATCAGAGACGACTTTACTTACATACAACCAATCAAAAGTCATTTAACTTATACCTCGTCAAAACTCTAAAATGACTAAATTCTTTTCATTTTATGCAGGAATATTTTCACTAGCCAACATTAAGAGGCACCAATAATCGTTACCACGGCAAATATTTAGGTTTCTTTTGTAAAAGCATAAACTGCCGTTTAGAGCTTATCTGTATTTATATTTTTATTTAAAAAACATCGGTTCTCTTATGTTCGTGAGGGAAGAGGCTTATTTTGCGCTTCTTTCTTCATGTTGCTTGTTTCTCTTCCGAGATCTGACGAATGCACTTCCGCAACATTTATTCAAAATTTATATATCACTCAACATCAATCAATGTCCAAAAAGTGCCTCTACAAGTCCCATTGAGAAACACTATGATTTGTAAAAATATTTACATCATTAAGAAGACATTGATAATGGTAAATATATCACAAACAAGTGATATCCTACATTTCTGCTAAACTTCAAGTTCAACAAGTGCTCATAAGGTCTGTATGTTTTTTTAATTTCATAAACACAATAATGGAAGAAATGCTTACCTTTTAAACTCCTTAAAAATTCCTTCCCTTATAAAAATTTTGCCAGCTGTTGCAAGAAGGAAATGAATGAACTCCACTAATTTTCTTCTCTTTTTCGTTAAAATATCCCCAGAATTAAATGGCCTTAATCGGCATTTTCTTTTCTTCGGTGTTTTTACCAACAGCACCATTATAACAGCTAAATCTCGTTGTTTTAAAGAGTCCTGAAGATAGCTGTGAGCACGTTGCCTGTTGCCGAGAAACGGTTGTTGTTCCCGCGCATGTTTGGGCGGCGCTCTTTGGTTTCTTTTTGGTTGAAAGTGAAAATGGAGCATAGCGCCCCCTGTTGATCTCTGTCTATGCTAGTTAAACCACTCCACACAGTTTAATGAACAGCTACAATGCATGTAGAAGCAATTGCTCAGAATGAAAATTTCACATCAGTATAAAACAAACTATCCGACTTTAAATGAATACATTAATCTGTAGGGAAACAGCATGTGAATACAAATGCACCTAATAATCTGTCATTTGCAAAGGTTTTTAAGAGCTTCATGGCCCGGTTTCACAGACAGGACTTAGGTTAAGCCACCATTAGGCTTTCAGTTAAGGCATTTTAGTGGCTTTTATAAACATGCCTTCGAAAAAAACATTACTGCTGTGGATCTTGGCAGTGGCAGTGACATATTTATGATATATAAAACGCAAACATGCGTTTTAGTCTGGGACTATAGGCTTAACCCTTGTCGGTGAAACAGGGGGCATAGCTTATATCAAAGAAGTAATCTTTTCCTGAGCAGACATTAAATAATATATTAATGAACAACTGTTACACAAGCTTCCCACACAACTGCTTGTGTTGTCAAGTAAGTAATAATTTATAATATTTTAATTAATAACAAATAAAAATCATTGCATCATATAATGTTACATATACCATAAAAAGTACTTTAGAAATGCCATAAGCTTTGATATGTTTTCATATATTCATATTTAAATGTGCAATACCTGTGACAAAGTCTTTGTCTCTAACATGCCCCAAATGCCATTCCACTGCTGTGATTTAAACAAATTCAGTCATTAGCGTTCCAATCTGTTTCATGAGCTTAAAATGGACCAATATGTGTCAGAGGATGACTTTCTGATATGACTATTGCGGACTGCACTGACATTAACAACAAAACCACAAAGACTGATTAAACTGTACTTCCTTTTGGCTTTCTTTCCGAGAGCTCCTGAGTAAATGTCATTACATTTCATGCCTTTTAAATTTTAAGAACTGTTTGGCTTACTCTAAATGTCAATGCTGTGAGAAAAAAAATGGGAAGTTTCTGGGAAGTGCTGCATGTACATGCAAAATAAAATCCAATGACAACACAGGATATTTGGAATTTCCCTTGAATTATCAATATAATGTCCTTTGACC
This sequence comes from Ctenopharyngodon idella, assembly GCF_019924925.1. Taxonomy (NCBI): domain Eukaryota; kingdom Metazoa; phylum Chordata; class Actinopteri; order Cypriniformes; family Xenocyprididae; genus Ctenopharyngodon; species Ctenopharyngodon idella. The sequence goes on along the minus strand of NC_067222.1, from coordinate 20,441,174 downwards.
ATCAGATTCCAATGTAAGCTATTATGGCTTCCACAATATTTCAGATTTGCTGCCAAGAGTTGTGATGACTTTGTAGAGTTAAATTAGTGTTGCTGAGAAGAAAACACTTTCACTTTCATTTTTATTTAGTTTGGAAAAAAAATAAGTTCTCTGCCATTTCAACTACAATTCCACAGAGGCAGAAATAAGCTGCTAACCTAACTAAAACACTGGGTTTGTTAGGTTAACAAATCACACCAAAATTCTCCCTGATTATCTGTCACTGGCTAATATACATTATGCATTCAGTTTTGGAAGTATACATTTTTGCAAATCTCATTTCATACAATTTTAACATACAAAAAAATGGAAAAAAAGTGCTTACAAAATTTGTGCACAATAACATAGATAGACATATACTTAGACATAAAACAAAAGAAAACCAATACAAATATATGTCTTAAGGCAAGTTTTTAACATTAAATGTAAAACGTCATCAGTCGAACATGTAAACTCATTTACTCACTCGTCCACTTTTACAGCCTCATTGTGTTCATTATCACGATCTTGCAAGCTATTCTAACTCAAATTTTCAGGGGAAATGTTTTTGAAATAAAGACTGATAGAGTTGTCAGAAGCCTAATGGTGGTGACGTTGAAGTCATGTGACCGTGCTGTTGTTAATTTATAGCCTACATTTACTTTTTTACTTCTGTCCATTGTATTTATGCTTCCGAATAATACACTTTTCTTCAGAGCTTTTTTCTTCATTTTCCAGGTTGGCCTACAAAAATATGTCATCCCTGCAGCACAATACCTTAATTCTAAACTGGACTGGTAACCAGTAAAGAGGGGCCAGTGTAGATGAAATATGGTCCCTCTTAATAGTACCAGGCATAAATTGTCAGAGTAAATAAAACAAACAAACAAAACACATAAAAGTACCTGAGATTTCGGTGTGCTAACAGCCCAAAGCTGGAAGAAGTTACTTTTCACAACAGCATTAATCTGCTTGTCTGAACCAAAGGTAACCTTGGTGGGACCTTTAACAAATCCAGTATAGGGCTAAAAAAAATGACAATCTGTTTTCTCATGCAATTGTAAAACAGTTTAGACATTAATTTCATCAAGTTTGAATACTCCTGAAGTTACAGCTGAGCATTATCAGAATAACAGTGCCGTGCTTTTTTTTTTACTTGTATATGAAGAAAATATTGTTTTCTATAATGCGATACTGGACTCGGTTTTCCATTTCCAGTGAAACAAATGGACCGGAGGTCTGGGTGTTTTGGGAAGGTCTTTTCCAGGAGAGCTGTTCCAGAAAGTGAAAACAGGAGCTCCTAATGCATGCACAGGTAGAGACAGAGGTGGCGAGCCCATGAGCAACAACCCAATGAAACATAATAACTTATGAAGCAATAATCGTGTATTCACCCCACCTTACTAAACTCCATCATCTTCTCCTCAGTTTTAAAACCATGGACGGGCAGAGCTAGGGACATCGGTGATGATGGGAATTAGTTCTGTTTCTTCCTCTGATAGTTTTATTTCTGGTAAGACATCACATACAGAATTTTTTTTGGCCAATGGTGTTTATTAAAGCTTTAGAGTAATATGAACAAACATTGCAAGTTAATGATCTGTAAAGCATTATATATGTTAGAATGTAATATTGATATTTTGGAAACCCTTTAAATACATACCATAGTCAGTTTCACGGCAGCACAGGAGTCTCCAGACTTTTATTAGGGGCCTCCAGAGACATTCAAGTATGGTACCTGTGGTAAGAATTTTTTATATCCTTTAACCATGTGCCTCCAAAATTAGCAAAACAGAGCATAAACAAGAAGGACAACTGGACAAGAAGTTCCACGTGTTTAAAATTCAAACACATGTTTTCTATGAGTTAACGCACACGGGCGGCACCACTCGACAACACTAGAGGCTGCTCAAAATCCTGCTGCGCCACTCACACAGTTTTCCATTTAAAGGTAGGGTATGCAATGTTTTTTATAAACACTTTTTGTTGTACTGGTTGAAACTCTCTTCACATCCTGATAGAAATCAGTGGTTAATTTTGAAAGTAATGCATTACAATATTGCATTACTACCTAAAAAAAAGTAACTAATACTAATACTTAGTATTGCAAAAGTAATGTAATGCATTACTTTTCATAAAAAGTAACTTTTTCTCACCTGGGCTGAGCTTGCTTGTTTGTTTTTTAATAACAACAAAAAAGTTCTATTTTTGGCAAATGTAAAGACCCTTTCACACCAAAAGAGAAATGAATAAGCTTCAGGCTGATCACAAATGTGATGTTTTTCTAAAGTAATTTTTGCTTATTAGTATGGTTGAATTGGATCATCGAAGGTCAGCAGCAAAGACACTGGTTAATAAAGTGAGATTAAATACATAAAGTATGTTTAATTTAATATATGTAATTATTCTGAGTTTGCATTTCACTGTTTTTATTCATTTTGAGGAATTCTGAATCTGTTTTTGTGCAAGTGAGATGAGTAAATGCTCACATTTAGTCAATAACTGTCATGTTTACACACAACGCCTCTGCATGGGAAAGAAGAGCTGTCAGTCATTACATGGGAAAACAAAGTTGCATTACTTATTTGTAAAAGTAACTCAGATTGTTGCAATTTTAAAAGTAATGTGTTACTTAATTACTTGGAAAAAGTAATCTGATTATGTAACTCAAGTTACGTAACCTACTGATAGCAATCAATATTAGAAGTGGTCTAAATACTAAAACAAATGTACATATATCTTCTGTGGAAGTCTCAGGGCCAAAAAAATGTTAGTCCAATCATTGCATTCAGCCTGAATGCAATGATATGATGTCCTACCTGCCTGTCAACTAGACATTTGCCAATATTCGGTAATACGATATATCACGATAATGAATATCGTTATCGCGGGCACTTCAAAATACCGTTCATATTTATTTATTACGAATTATTCCAGTTTTTATAATACATTTTAAGAATACTTTCCCCATCAACCGTATAAAATGCACAACTCCGCTGTATTCTGCATCAAAGGGACGCGCACTCATATGTTAACAAGCACAATGTGGCACGAGCGGGGCCAGGATTTTTTCATAGGGGTGGCCAGGCAGGGGCCAACAATCAGTCTGGGGTGGCACAGAAATCTTCATTATTTCAACATAAAAATGAGTCTGACTATAATTTATTGGACTGTGCCTACAACACAACTGAATACAGTTCATTTGTACTTAATTGTAATTGAGATAGTGAATTAGATCATGGAATGCTGAGTGAATATGACCATTTTAAAAAAATTATTCCTCACCTGTAGGCATATTAATAAAGTGGCTCACAAATTTCAACTTGTTCATTCAGCTTGTTCTGGTTCTCAAAACCCCTAATAGCTTGTTCTCCATTGTTGCATCTTCATGGATGAGACATCCAGATAACTACATACTGTAGTGTAGTTCAAAGATTATTCAACCTTCATTGAATTTTATGTATAATCAATGAACTCTTCAACAATTCTGAGTTTGTCTGTTTCAAAAACGAACCGAAAAAGTAAACACTAAATGTTTAACTTTATTTTGTCAAAATAAATAATTGCAACAGCTCTATCATATCTAAATTAAACTCAGTACAAAGAAAAAAAAATGTGTTCTCTTTTGAATTCCCATTTGCAAGAATGTGAATAAGGGCGGAAGTCAACAGCACATAAATGCCAGAATGTAAAATTAATTATTTTATATATAAAATGAGCATCTTCTAGTACAAATGCACAGTTCTCACATTTATTTATGCATTAAAAAATTACATATCAGCATTGCGCCTTATATTGTGATCTCACATAGCAGAATATTTTAGTCCAGAGACATGTGACGCATGGCTATATATAACAAATACATGCATGCATAGTTCTAACGCAGCTTTATTCGCCTTTTTGGTTATTCCATGACTTAATAGACGACAGAACTACGACGCTGCATGCTCGTAATTTCTTTTGCGCTTTATTTATAGTGAAGTAAGCCTAATACACAGTGCGCCGTATTTGCGCATGATTGAAAAGTGCGCGCCGTGAGCACAGTATACCGGCTGACACGACAGGAAAGTAGGCTACGTTTTTTTCTGAGTTTTACTGACTGACCGCAGATACCTAATAAGGACATCGCGTTTCTCTCAGCATCTGACAAGAGTGTCACCGGCTTTCACACACGTCTTTCAAAATAAAAGTGGCATCATAAAAAAAAAAAGGATTTTACGTTTGATGTTGTTGTTTCTTTGACTGCACACATTGCGACCCACTCAAAACGGTCTTGCAACCCCCCAGTTCAGAAACACTGACGTAAGCTATAATGTTCGCCGTTCACTGTTGTTCTACTGAAGCTCATTCAGCACTGTATCCTTTCCGCGCGCGTTTGACCTGCGCCTGGCGCTAAGGCGAAGTTGGAGTGCGCGTCTGAAAAGTCTCCCGTTTTTTGTGGTCTTAAAGAGACGGTTCTGCGTTTAAATAAACGCAATTCTTGTCTTAATTAAAAAGGAGACAGAAACAGCAGTTGTGAGCGGGGTGGCCGGCTCCGCCCCGTTGAACGTGCATGAGAAGCACATGGTGCTGCGCTGAATGAAAGTGCACGTTAACTCTCTGACAGTAGATGGTGCTGATGGAACAGCAAAAATGCAGCAGTTTACCTCGGAAACCCGTAAACAAAGCAGCTGCCCTACTGAACATTATTTAAAATGCTTCAAATAGACATTCAGTTTTTTGTATTCGCAATGTTGTTCATCACAGCAGATATATATGTTCATTATTATTGTAATGTTATGTGCTTTGAGACATGAGGTAATTTAACGCAGTCTCTCGTGACGCTTTGGTGACTCTGTTAGTACGTGTTCAACGAGGCTGAATCCAGCTTCTTATTCGCAGCTTCTTATTGACGCTATCAGGTTCACTTTAAAAGACGCGACGCTTCCGCGTTTTTAGCTTCTTATTCACTCTCAAATTAGGGACCGTGCGGTTTTTCTCATTTTCACGCTTTTTTAAGGGATTGTGTTGCTTTTTGCGTCTATTTCCATAATTAAAGGAAAATAAACTATTTTAAAATGCAAATAACACTGATATATCAGCGAAATGAGAATGCAAAAATATAAATGCACATCAAATATAATAACAGTAGACCCTTTTCTGATATTTCACTGTTATTTACATTTCAAAATAGTTTATTATTCTTTTCTGAAAATAGACAATAGTAACAGGGTCCCTAAAAAGCTAAAAAATAATGTGTTTTGAGGGAGGTGTTTTTAAATGTTTTCAAACATTAAGTGTTTAAAAATGCGACAATTTCAAAAATATACATTTAAATTGAAAGGCAGAGATATGTAATATATCAAACAATACAAAAAAAAAAAGTCTTCAATTATATTTTCCATAAAAAAATGGCTATCAAAGTGTCTTCACTTTGCGTCAACTTCGTCAGAATTTTTTTTTTTATAATTCTGAATAAATCACTTTTAACTCTGAGGATCCCTTTCCTATTTCCTGCTCATTGTGGACACATTTTATATGTTTTTTATATTTTATACAAACAATGTTGAAGTCTCTGCGGCCACAGCTTTAATATGTCAACTCCGTCATCCTGGTGTAATAGTTTCTGTAAATAGTTGTGGGATAAATCTTGGCATTTTTGATATGTTTATTAAGGCAGCTACAGCTGAGAAAGAAAACAAAATTGCTCCGCTGTACAATATGTGGTTAAGGTGGAAGAAATATTCAGTTTTGTCAACTCCGTCAGGTTTTATGTCTGACGTAGTTGACTTGTAAGCTGATGGTGTTGACAAATGCTCACAAAAACTCTTTATTTAGTGATATATATATATATATATATATATATATATATTTTTTTTTTTTTTTTTTTTTTTTTGCGTATGGGGAATTATAATGTTGTTTCATGATTTTATTTACATCTGGCCTGATTTACATGCCTTATAGCATCTACTGTCACCTTGAAATCAGAATTGATGATTCTTATTTAGGCTATTTATGGAATATTATTATAAATTAAATAATTTGCACACATCTTTTTTCTTTTACAACCTGCTAACACATGCTTCTCGTATTCTGTGAGCTATACTGAAGACCCAGAATGAGACGTACTGTACCACTAAAAGAAGAACAACAAACCACTGGAAGGATTGTTGTATTAAATTAAATATTAGTTTAAAAAATAGTTAGTTGTCTTAATTGTTGTGTTGTCAATCACTTGTTGTAACCTCAGGTAGACCTTTGTCATCTCCATCAGTTTTTGTCAACTCCGTCAGTATTTAACACCGTCAGATGAAGATTTCTGTTAATTTTGAAAGAAATAATTTATTATTTTTTTTCCATTTATTGTTGAAATATTAAAACTTCAACTAAACTACATGATATCATGTCTGATTTACCTGAGAACATTAGTTATATATGTTTAATATTAAAAAGGAGAGTAGAGAATTAAGGAATTTAGGAACTGGATTGCTCATAAAAAAATTTAGAGAATTTATTTTTCGCTTAGCTGCTTTACTGAACACCATTACTTTACACTGTTGTTGGATGAATCAAATAAAAATAGCATGTTTTTAATGCGTCTGACGGAGTTGACACAAATTAAGTTCTGAAGTGAATAAATGTACATTTTTAGAAAAAAAAAAACATTAGAAAAACCTGTTTACTTACATGGTTCATTAGCTGACACCTTTGTCTACAAATATATCAGTTTAAAAATAATGTATTATAAAATAATAAAAGCTTAACTTATAAAACATGTTTTGACCCTTATTTCAAGAATCAGTGATTACAGTTTATTATGAGAACATGCCGTTAAACAGTTCAGATTTTTTTCCATATGCATTTCCCGTTAAAATTACAAACATTTTTACAGTGAAGATGTCATGTTTTGTAATTTCTGTTTTGTGTCTACTTATCCTAATCATCTCCCCCAACTCTTTGACTGTAACTCATTAGGCAATATCGCAATTTCGCAATATCGCTTCTCTCTGGTGTGTGACTGGACTGGAGTAGGCTACTTGAGTGTGGAGTATGAATCACTCAGTAAGCAGACTTTGTGAGGAAAAACTTTATCAAACAGTATGTCAACTAATCTTCAAAGTCATCAAACATTCATGTGGAGACAGTTTTTGGATATTACAAAATTAATGCTGTTTTGTAGCTAAAAGAAGTCACTGAGATTTTTGTTTCTATTTTATTTTTTGTTAATGATTTGCGTAAAACTTAAAGGGATAGTTCACCCAAAAATGAAAATTCTGTCATCATTTACTCACCCTCAAGTTGTTCCAAACCTGAATATGGGTAACCAGACAGTCGATGGGACACCATTGACTTCCATAGTATTTTTTTTCCTCCACAATATGAAAGTCAGTGGGGTCCATCAACTGTTTGGTTACCAACATTCTTCAAAATATATTCTTTTCTGTTCAACTGAAGAAAGAAATTCATACAGGTCTGGAACAACCTGAGGATGAGTAAATGATGACAGAATTTTCATTTTTGGGTTAACTATAGCCTACCTTTAAAGCCATCAGTGAATCCGATTTAAATAGGCAAATTTAAGCTGTGATGTCGATAATCTGGTTTATTTATTGCTGATAATTTTATTTCGGCTAGTAGAAGTTCTGAATGGCCATTAATAATGTAGGCCTATGAGAGATAGAGAGAGAGAGAGAGAGAGAGAAAGGGAGATCAATCACACGCTGACCGATCGAGATGCATCTGCCCGTACTGTGCCAGGAAGAAGTGGAGATAGAGCAACACTTCCTCACCAGCTGCCCTAACTATGAGGAAATCAGAAAGATATTTTATACACAGTTTGAAATACTTTGCCCTAACTTCATAAAATTAAACAATAAAACACAACATTTCCCACACAGCAACTTCCTGAATGTATCCGCGAACGGACCCGTATCGGCGTCCAACTTGCGCGCAGTGACGGATCTGCAACGAAGGCGGATCGCGGACCCGCCGTGGCTCCGCGCTGCATCCGCTCCGCATCCGCGATTAAAACTTTACCTCCGCGGCGGGTCCGTTTGGGATCCGCAAATTGATACAACCGTTACAGTAAAGGTGCGTGCGCGTCCGCGGATCCGACATGGGTCCGTTCAGGATCCGCTGATTGACAGCAGAATTTACGGCGCCGCCCGGAGGCGGAGCTGATCCTCTGGGCGGCGCCAAAACGAATGTGACAGTCACGCGGGTTGGCGACTTGAATGCGGATCCGCCCTGTGTGGGTTATTAGGTGAAAAAACTGATCGTTTCCTAGCACTAAGATGCAGGTCACAAAAAGAGGGATTCGACTAATTAGTAGTGCGCTCACACACACACAGAGAGAGAGAGAGAGAGAGAGAGAGAGAGAGAGAGAGAGAATTCTAAATTGTTCATAGAATTCTAAAATGTTGATTGATTATTCTACTTACTTTTTATGTATGTATGTACATGTATGTTCATTCACTACAAAAATTGATTCAATGTTAAAAAAAAAAAAAAAAAAGAGAAATGTCATGTAGCCTTTCAGTCGTTTAACTCTTTCACAGCAGGGCAGCGCTGACAAGTTTTTGCACGTGAATGTCTGTGCGTGTGTGCGGAGACAGAGAGAAAAGACCGAGCATGCTCCAATAAAAGGTAAATCAGTATAGGGATCTCCTAGTATCTCCTAACCAGTCCGACCCCTACCCTAAACCGAACCCTCACAGAAACCTGTGCAAGTCATCTCGAACACATCATCAATGCAAATCGGTTACCGATAACATTGTCACTGTAACATTTCAGTTGCAGTATTATTCGGCATTTGTATTAACCATTAACTCCAAAATAGTTAGCCTATATTTATAAAGTTATAGGGAATGAAAAGCAGGACAGAAAATATCAAGTGCCATTATGCCATCGTGCCCATATGACAAGAGTTTAAAAAGATGCTGCAGTTAAAAGTACAAAATTCTTACCTCCGTTATTGAGTTTCATGTCAGTCACTGGTCTTTGATTAAAGTAATTCCTGCGAATTTTAAATGGGACAAGCAGCGGCGAATTTCCCGCGGTATAGTGCCATGCAGAATTAAAATGTGCAGCTTGATTACAGCTGCACAGCTGGCGCGTGAAAAGGTCTGCTGTTGGTGGAATGAAATAGGCTATGTCAATGGTGTGAACCAACCTCCTCCTGTCAAAACAAGAGGAGGCTTCTGTTTTTTCGTAGCTACATAATGGGGAACTCAGGTTTCCTCCAGGCTACTCACTGCAGGGTCTACGATGACTCGTTTCCTGCTGCTTTTTGCAGTGACAGCTCGACGTCATTCCAGCAGATTGTGATGAAAGAATGATAGCTGTATGCGCGCGCTTATTTGAGATGCCCCGTTTGTTTTCACGTTACGTAAACCTCGCTCCAGACCAAGACCTCAGCTTCATCTATATTTATTAGGTTAGTCACAATGCTAGGTGTAATGCATCACTAAGTAATTAATTACTGTAATTTAATTACTTTTCCCTTTAAAAAGTAAAGTGATGGATTACTCCTAATTTTTCTATAATTGTATTACAGAATATTCTGTAATTGTATTCAGTTACTTCTGATGTAATTGCATTAAATACTGTATAGGCTATACTAGTCTATCAAAATTTAACGTCTAGTGTTAAAATGTATTTTTAATGTAACTTTCTCCCTTTGAATGCTTTGGTCAGTTTAAGAATTTATGCAATTTTATATTATTTACTTGACAGAACTAAAAGAGCAGTTTCATGTCCACTCTTGTATTGTTTAACTTTTCAAAGACTATATGGGATTTAAAAATAAGTAGGCTACTTATTATTAAGCAATGCAATACTTTTTAGAGAGCGTAATTAACTGTTGAAGATGTAATTAGTAGCTAGTAATTACTTTTTAGAGTAACTTATACCCAACACTGGTTATTAATGTCCATTCTTGTGGAGTAGCCTATCGTATCAAAGTAATGGAAGTATAATTCCTTTATTCATATGAAACAAAATATGGAGGCAATAAATAGGCTACTACATTAAGACATGTGTGTCGTGTGTACTTAAAGGGTTAGTTCACCCAAAAATGACATTTTTGTCATTAATTACTCACCCTCATGTCATTCTAAACCCTTAAGACCTTCATTCATCTTCGGAACACAAATGAAGATATTTTTGATGAAATCTGAGAGTTTCTGAAGCACACATAGGCAGCAACGACATTGCACCTTTTGAGGTCCAGAAAGGTAGTAAAAACATAGTTAAAATAGTCGACGTGACTACAGTGGTCCAACCTTAATGTTATGAAGCGACGAGAATACTTTTTCTGTGCAAAAACAAAACAAAAATAACTATTTTATTCAACAATTTGAACCGTTGTCATACGTAGTGAACTCAGTGCAGGCTTTTTTGTTTACATCAGAACACCGACTCAGTATTGGCCGAAGTGGAACACGTGAGCACCACGATGAATGTATGTGATGCTGACGCAGGAGTCGGCCAAAAATGAGTCTGTGTTCGGACATAAACAAAGCCTGCACTGAGTTCTTTTTGATTATTACAGTAATTAAGTGTCTGATTTTTAATTTCCAACCTATTTTGAGTTCATTTTAAGACAGCCATATAGTAATTTGTAAACAATAGTTATAAATAAAACTGCAGCACGTTTGGCAAACATTTAACCCATCCGCTGGATTTGTCCATTTTCAACCCAACTTGGTTTGTTTTTAATCCAGCATTTTTTTAGAGTGTTTTTAGATAAGATGGACTCTCAGCTAAACAATAGCTTTGCCATGCTGAGAGACCGTCTTAAACCAGCGACAGCCAGAAACCATCTGGTTTTGCAGTTTTTTTATAGCAGAATGATCTCAGATGCAACAATGTTTTAAGAACTCAAAGTAAACACAGTATTTTTAATTATATAATATATAATCTTCAAGCAGGAAAGATGCATTAGGCACTGGTTTATTTTAACATGGCTTTCAATAATTTACCTAATTTACATAATGTATGAACACATTCAAGCACTTCATTAGAAAGATTTAGCTCAAAAACATATGCATTACATAAATATGATTTTTATGTACAAAAACAATACTAACATTTGGCATTCGTAACTTTTTGCACCTTCAGTCAAATCCTCCACAAGCTTAAGTTCAGGGTCACTTGTCCATTTTGAGTCGAACATTTGGTGAGTTGTTAATTACAGACCAGCTCTGACCTGATGACAACTGGATCACTCTACTTCACAAATGAATTGTTCGGTGTGATTTGTGAATCAAATCAACATGTTCATTGAAAAGGATTGGCTCAAAAGAATAATTCATTCCTATAAGCAGTGCTGGGAAGTGACTGATTACAATCTGGATTATGTAATCAAATTCAAAAAATTAAGTCCTTTTAAAATGCTCGTAATCAGATTATGCATTACATGATTATTATTACTAACACTATAGTAATTATTCATAATTTATTGATTCGCTATATTCATATTTTTTCTCTTTAAAAATTTCCTCTCAAAAAAATCATTCTGCTTACATTTTGTGTAACTGCACACACTCCAGCCTGTAAGACTCCTGTACAGAAAATGGAGGAGACACACAACATTTGACCACTGGACTTACAGAAATCATTGCACTTTTAAGGAGACATATGGCAAAACATTACTGTGCAGTATAAACTCAACATTTCCTATCTACTGCAAAGGATTACACGTCAAATCTATAAAAAAAAATAAAAATAAAAAAAATCATTTGGAGGTATGCTTTTTTCCCCTCAACACTGTTTATCTAACTTAATCAAGTTATTATTTCAATAACGCAACAACATATTTGCTTTTGGTTGAAGCACTGTAGTCACATTGACTATTTTAACAATGTTTTACTACTTTTCTGGACCTTGAATGAAGGTAATTACATTTTCTATTGGGGATAAAAAAATAAAAAAAACTTGGATTTTATCATAAAATATCTTAATTTGTGTTCTGAAGATGAACAAAGGTCTTACGGGTGTGGAACAACATGAGGGTGAGTAATTAATGACAGAAATTTCATTTTTGGGTGAACTAACCCTTTAAATTAGTGGTGCTGTTATGAGAAGAAAAAAAGAAACTTATTACAAATTTCACTTTCATTTCATTTTATTCAGTTTGGAAAGAAAATAAGTTCTCTGCAGTTTCAACAACCATTCAACAAATAAGCTGCTGACCTAACTAAAACACTGTCCCCCAGTTTCATAGGCTAGTCTTAGACTAAAATGCATGTTTGAGCTGTTTTAACTGAAAGTAACTTGTACTGACAGATCCTAAATTATGTCAGTGCCATTGTTTTGTCTCAAGATGCACAGCAGTAATGTTTTTTTAGTAAACGTTTAAAAAAGGTACTTAAATGCCCTAATTGAACTAAGGCCTAATCCTGGTTTAGGCTAAGCCCTGTCTGTGAAACCAGGCCTTCGTGTCATGGTTTAGCTCTGCTGTGTTTCTAGTCTAGTTTTCATTGTGTTCATGTCTTGTTTGCGTCTTGTTATTAGATTTCATTGGTTTCAGCTCATATTTCCCTGTGATCCCTTTAATTTGACCCAGTTTCCCAGTGTGTCTGACTGTTGTATTCCTGTCACCTGTTGTTCTTACCTTGTTAGTCTTGTCAGATGTGTCTCATTTCCCTGATCAGTTAACTGTATATTTATCCCTGAGTTTTGTCCTGTTCAGTGGTCTTTTATTTGTTACGTATACATTGTTGTTCTGTTCCGTTTATCCTGTAATCCGGAGTTCTGTTTATTAAATACCTGTTACTGCTGCATCTACATCCAGTCTGTCCTTGTTGGCAACTACGTTGTTACAGTGTGGGTGTTGCATTAACCACATTTGAGCAGCAAATCAAACCACAAATCCCCATGATTATCCATCTATCTGTAACTGGCTCTAATATACATTGATTTTTGGAAGTATACATTTTTGGAAATCTCATTTCATAAAATTTTAACATGCAAAAAAATGGAAAAAAGTGCTTACAAAATTTGTGCACATAAACATTACATAGACATAAACTTAGACATAAAACAAAAGTAAACCAATACAAATATATGTCTAGGCAAGTTTTTAACATTAAATGTAAAACGTCATCAGCTGAACATGTAAACTCATTTACTCACTCGTCCACTTTTACAGCCTCATTGTGTTTATCCAGCCTGGTCTCATTGTTAATACGTAGGTATTAATACGTAACTTTCAAAGACACAAAACGTACATTTTTGTACGTTTAGAAAGGTGCTAAAACGTACAATATTGACGTAATTATGGCACTAAAACGTAAAAATACTTACGTTTTTACAGCGAAAAAACGTAAAATATTTACGAATCTTATCATGTCTTAAAGATATATGTATAATTTCCCTTTTATCGTTTTGTAGATAAATGTAAGATCCCTAAACCCCATCCAGAACCTAAACCTACCCATTTTATACAGAATGTTTAAAGAATAAAACATAATGGGCAGAAATGTGTAGAAAAATTACAATTTTAGTAAAAATATAACATTAAAACGATATTTTGAGCCACTAATCCTACACCTACCCCTAAACCTACCCATAACCATTTCTTTAAACTACCTACTGTTATAAATAAAAGAATGACAGACAAACAAGCGTAATCAGAATAATTTATTTTTTTGCGAAAATGTCAAAAGTGGTACCAAAAGTAGTTCAAATGATGATGAGTTCCACTCACAGTCCTCTCTGGCGGTAATAGTTTCTTATAGGGTACAGAGCAGAATGTAAGTTATTAATCCATGAAAATATGATCAATTCAGTTTCTCTCCGTGAAGGCGCGCACTCATTTCAAATGTCAATCCACTGAAACACGGCATGTCGCAATCTGTGACGAAGCAGGTGAGAACCAATGAGCGTTCGATATCAGTGCCGTAAACCATGTCGTAACGCTTCTCGATGGTGGCGCTACTTTCAAATTTGAATCATAACGAGCGCGAGCTTTGACTGTGATGGTCGCTGTTGCTGAGAATCAAAATGAAGATCGATGGATAAAGGGCTGAATTCGGATCTGTTCCTTACAAACATATGGATTCTAAAGATTTGGAGTACCGCGAACAAATAAAATGGATGTGATTTGTGAATTTATGTTGTGCTTCGGTGTATCTTATGGTTGTATTGTCAGTCACTGCATAGGAGAAAACGCCTTCTGTGTCTCACAGCAAACAAACTAAATATTACAAAATGGTTAAACAATTACAGAAAATTTATTCATAAGGTTTTAAATTGTAGTCTTGTTTAACATTATGCAATCCTCCGAAACGAGCAGCACAAGTCACGAACAGAAATGTTATTTCATATTATGTAGATGAGTAAACTGCTTTCAATAAATTCGACTAAAAACAACATTAAATCATTAAAGCCACGATTTTAATATTAATACATGGGAATTCATATACATTCACACTTTACGTTACATGATTTACGTTTTTATTGCTGTTAATACGTAAGTATTTTTACGTTTTAGTCCTCTAAATACGTCAATGTTGTACGTTTTTGCGTGTATGAAAACGTAAGTAAATGTACGTGTGGTAGAACCACAATTTACGTAAAAATACACACGTTTTCTCATGAGATCACGTTGGTTTATCATGATCTTGCAAGCTATTCTAACCAAAGGTAATGGTCAGATTTTTAAAATGCACATTGGTGGGACCTTTAACAAATCCAGTATAGGGCTAAAAAAAAAATGACAATCTCTTTTCTCATGCAATTGTAAAACAGTTTAGACATTCATTTCATCAAGTTTGAATACTTATGAAGTTACAGCTGAGTATTATCAGAATAACAGTGCTTCTTTTTTTCTTTTTTAATTGAGCTCAAGGAACTTGTATATAAAGAAAATATTGTATTCCATAATGCAATGTACTTAACTCAATTTTCCATTTCCAGTGAAACGAATGAAGCAGAGGTTTGGGTCTTTTGGGAAGGTCTTTTCCAGGAGAGCTGTTCCAGAAAGTGAAAACAGGAGCTCCTAATGCATGCACAGGTAGAGACAGAGGTGGCGAGCCCATGAGCAACAACCCAATGAAACATAATAACTTATGAAGCAATAATCGTGTATTCACCCCACCTTACTAAACTCCATCATCTTCTCCTCATTTTTAAAACCATGGACGGGCAGAGCTAGGGACATCGGTGATGATGGGAATTAGTTCTGTTTCTTCCTCTGATAGTTTTATTTCTGGTAAGACATCACATACAGAATTTATTTTGGCCAATGGTGTTTATTAAAGCTTTAGAGTAATATGAACAAACATTGCAAGTTAATGATCTGTAAAGCATTATATATGTTAGAATGTAATATTGATATTTTGGAAACCCTTTAAATACATACCATAGTCAGTTTCACGGCAGCACAGGAGTCTCCAGACTTTTATTAGGGGCCTCCAGAGACATTCAAGTATGGTACCTGTGGTAAGAATTTTTTATATCCTTTAACCATGTGCCTCCAAAATTAGCAAAACAAAGAATAAAGAGGGTCATACACTGGACGAGAAGCTCCACGTGTTTAAAATTCAAACACATGTTTTCTATGAGTTAATGCACACGGGCAGCACCACTCGACAACACTAGAGTGCAGCTCAAAATCCTGCTGTGCCACTCACATAGTTTTCCATTTAAAGATGCAATGTTTTTCATAAACACTTTTTGTTATACTGGTTGAAACTCTCTTCACATTCTGATAGCAAGCATTATTAGAAGTAGTCTAAATATAAAAATTGCACATATATCTTCTGTGGAAGTCTCAGGACCAAAAAAATATTTGTATATACTATATGATGACCTACCGGCCTGTCAACATATATTCCCATACCTCCGCTGCACACCCTGCTCGAGCAGACATCACACGTCATCAGCATGTTCAATAAGGTTATATACAGAGTTGTGGACAGACAGTCACCGAGCGCCACAAACAAACAGCAGCCGCCTTTTACAATTCCTCCTGAACCAAAACAATGAGCTTATGCTGTGTTCATGCCATGTCGTAACCATAATTACAAGATGGCAACCCGTGACATTCCCGGAGCTGTTCACATCCTCAGACTCCAATTTTTGCAATTCTGTCAACACTGTCAACGCTGAAATGAATCTGCAGCAGTCAGGTGGTACGAGTCAGAGCTCTGTAAGTTGTTTACGTTCATTATTATTGTAATGTTATGTGCTGTGAGAAATTAGGTAATTTAATGCCATCTGTCATAATGCTTTGCAGACTCTGCTGGGGCTTCGCACATTCATGTGTTTTGGAGGAGGCAGTATTTTGGAGGGCAGTCTGAAGGGAGGGTGGGGTCTCATGCTTTCAAAGCTAGTTTGCTATTGCAAGTCTCTCCGAAATTGCCTACCCTACTTTAAATGACAGTGACAAAAATAATGGTATGTTCCCTTAGTTATCATCACCTAGCTGTGTCTAATTGAGTTCTCTTGTTACCTCCTGTCTATTTATACCCCTGGTTTCAGTTCTCTGTCAGTTCTCGTTTATGGTATAGCATTTGTGTTAATCTGTGATTTCTGCTGTGATCTCCTATGTTTTTTATTTATTTTTTATTTTTTTAATAAAGTGTTTGGATGGGAATCACAGAATCCAACAGACTTTTTATTTTGCTCAGCAAATTGTGAGACAGGCTACAGCAGGGGTGTCAAACATACAGCCCACAAAGGTGTCCAATCCGGCCCGGGGGATGATTTGAGCAATAATAAAAAATAGAGATGCACTGGTCCACTAGCCATAAATCCGAAATCCGAGTTTTATTTTGGCCGATCTCCATTCCGGACTTGCAAACAAACTGCTTTGAAAGTACTGAAAGTACTGAACCAGGCAAAAGCTCACTGTTCGTGAAATCGTCTATAGGAAGAAAAATATAAATATTGAATTGGGGTTTTATATTTTATATGGTTTATATCATAAAATGATAATCCTGTTTACATTATATACAATATCTGTTTTGGCTAGAAGTTTTGAATGGCCGGTAACTTAAAAATTTAGTAGGCCTGGCCAAATTGGCTGGTGAGTAAAAAAGTTAATTTCAAACCCTGTTTATATGAATGTATCTTTGAAGGGAACTGACTGTCTTCAGAAAAGTTTCGAAGGCATTTTCTTTTCCTCTTATTTCTACAGAGCCCCGGGCATGACATGCAGGAAAAAAAAATAGTAGGCTAAATCATGCGTACGATTTATTAATTCGTTCCCTCGATTTAAATCGTAAGCACGTTTTAGTAAATCGAGGAAATGAATTAGTAAATCGTGCGCACGATTTAATTTTTTTTTTTCTTGCATGTCATGTGCGGGGCTCCATATTACCTCCCTATGAAGTAGTAGCCTATTTATAAGTGCAGTGCAGCTTTTTTTTACAGCGGTAACCAAGGAAACGCTTTATTGCTGCTGGTCCATAACCGCCACCAACTGGCAGAGAGTGAATTTGCTTTTTAATTCAATCCATCTGGTGTTTTTGTTTTGTGCAGGTGTCTAATGTAGCATAATTTCACAAAGCTAAAGTCAGACCATGCAGTTTTTGCTGTAAATCTTGAAATTATACAATCTAATTTAAATCAATAGTGTACAACTGCTCATGTGTGTATCATCTTTGTTTGGATTGTGGAAAAAAAAGTGGTTGCCTCCAATATCAAATGACTACACATATTTTAGCCTGTTATAGTACAAATCAAGCATGCCACATGAGTCATGAAAAGTGAAGCCAAAGTGTCTCGATCGCCCCCAGGTGGCTGGAAGCAGTATAGGTCATAAACCCCGCCCTCTCCATGAAATGTATTGGGACATGACACAAACTAAACAATGAAATTACACTTCAAATATATTTTTTGTGCCAACTGACTTTTTTCTGGATCTTTGCAAGGTGATCTGAGATTTAACTTTAATTTCTACATTTCCATAACTGTTTATTTCACACCACATAATGAGTTGTTCTGAGTTTGGGCGGGACCTTGATATCGCGGCTCCACTTAGTGCTCACTACTGCACAGACTATCGGTACGTTCCAAACGGGATATATCGCCCTGCGAAGGGCACTTCGGAGTGAAAACAATCATGGCCGCCATATTGAAGGGTCGTTCCAAACCTAAGTGCTCAAAACTGGCCACTTCAAAGGGCCCTTCGGAATTAAGGCGCCTCATTGATTGTCTCGTTAAGATGACGCTGAAGTGCGTTCCAAAAAAAAAAACAGTTTTTACCCTATACAGCATTCATCTCTTCGAAGCTTTTACTCCGGAGGGTAAACCCTTTGAAGGGATTAGGGCATAGGGTTGAGCCCTCCAAGTTCACTATGCGCAGACTCGAGACTCAAGATGTCAGCGCCATATTGCCACACTGGCGGCTTCAGTTACTACAATGGAAGAAAGTGAAGGTGCGTCATCCATCTTTTTTTTTTTTTTTTTTTTTTTTTTTTTTTTTTTACAGTCGGTACAAACAAACAACAAATAAATTTGCTTAAACAACTACAAAAAAAAAAAAAAAAAAAAACGACAACCGGTAATAGAATCGGCCGATTTGCTTGTAAAATAAAATGGAATTGGCCATGAAAAATCAAAATCGGTTCAGCACTAATTAAAAAAATTAGCTAAATAAAATATTAAAAAAAAAAAAAAAAAAAAAAAAAAAAATCTAATAAAGTCTTTTCGCTGTAAAAACAAATGCAATTTTAAAAGAGCAGTGTGTTTTTTCTAGTTTTCTTGAAAATTAATTTAATGTAAGGACAGTGCACCAAGGTTTAAAAATAATTCGGCCCACACATTACATTTTTTTTCAATCCGGCCCTCAGCCTAAAATGAGTTTGACACCCAGCTTCAGTGACGGCTGCTGTGGTTGTGGTTTAGATGATTGACTGTAACCACATAGGCCTACATGGACATAATACAATGATGTGTGGAAAATAAACTGTCGGCAGCCTTGTGAGTTTTTTCGTGTGTTGTTAATTATATGATGGAGTTTAGCGCTTTAGCCTACTCCCCTGAATTAAGCTGATTATTAAGTGCAACTTTGTGATCAAACAGCCTGTCCGCTATTCTTCAACGTGTTTATCATTAAACATTCATTATGGAGACAGTTTTTGGAAATTACGAAATTAATGCTGTTTTATAGACTAAGAGAAGTCTGAGATTTTTGTTGTTATTTCTATATTATTACTATTTATTCTATTTTAGTTAGCCTGCGTGTATGCGGCTCTCAACGATGTTCGGCTGCAGCGTCAAAAGCTGTACCTTTTACGATTTGTAAAACAGCGAGACAAATGAGAAATGTCATAGATTTTCAGTCGTTTAACTCTTTCACAGCAGGGCAGCGCTGACAAGTTTTATGCACGTGAATGTCTGTGCGTGTGTGCGGAGACAGACAGAGGAGACCGAGCATGCTCCAATAAAAGGTAAATCAGTATAGGGATCTCCTAGTATCTCCTAACCAGTCCGACCCCTACTCTAAACCGAACCCTCACAGAAACCTGTGCAAGTCACTAGATTTAAATAGAAACATGATTTAGGCAATTTATGAGACTTTCTATCTAGTGAGGACACGTAAAATGTCCTCACCTGTCTTATATAGCCTATATTAGTGAGGACATTCAGCCCTCACAAGTAGCATAGCCTACTGTAGCTTAAAAAAGTACACTTAGGCTACAATTTTTTTTTTATCAAGCAAACTAGCTCTAATCAAAAAACCATCTCGAAAACATTAACGCAAATCGGTTACCGGTGTCATGACAAATCGGGTCCTCCCTCGAAATCAGGTCTCCACAAACTGTCAGTTAATGATTTTTCTAAGTATTTTACAGTCGGTATTGATAGTAATTTAAAATACGCATAGCTTACTGTGTAATACGTTAAAAAAGTGCATAATAAAACCAATTGAACATTTCTTACACTTGGTTAACTGTTAATTAATATTAATAATAATAATAATAGCACTTTAAGTGAATAATTGAATTCATTTGTTTTATTAACTGAAATATTTGGACATTTAACACTTAATTTAACACAATTACATTAAAGATGATTGTAAATACATGTAGGGTATAAGTGCAAATGCGTGTATAAACTAAGCTATCAGGCTAATCGGGTATACTATGCTAGTATAAGCGAACTAATACAGACATAAATGGTAATTATAACGTAGTTCAAACAGCATGGTTTTGTAGGAATTGTAATCAGGTGCTAAAGAGAGTAGAATTTGAACCAATGGGATCGCTTGGGGTCCTAATGGAGACCCGATTTCGAGGGGGACCCAATTTGTCACTACACCGGTATTGTCTATTTCTATGTCTAGGCCTATTTGGTATTTGCATTAACTCCAAAATAGTTAGCCTATATTTATAAAGTTATAGGGAATGAAAAGCATGACAGAAAATATCAAGTGCCATTATGCCATCGTGCCCATATGACAAGAGTTTAAAAAGATGCTGCAGTTAAAAGTACAAAATTCTCACCTCCGTTATTGAGTTTCATGTCAGTCACTGGTCTTTGATTAAAGTAATTCCTGCGAATTTTAAATGGGACAAGCTGCGGCGAATTTCCCGCGGTATAGTGCCATGCAGAATTAAAGTGTGCAGCTTGATTACAGTTGCACAGAAAAAGGGGAGCTGGCGTGTTCTGCTAGTTCTGAATGAAATATGTCAGTGGTGTGAGGCTGATGTGAAACAATGAAGACTTGCAGTTGACAAGGGGAACGTACTTTTGGACATAGAGGGGAACTCCCGGCAGTAGGGGTTCACTCTTTTCGTCGCGTTCTCTAACCGCAGTGTTTTTTCACTATCTATCAGTGAACCATGGAGATATAGCTGCGAACGCAGACTTGAGATCTGCTTGAGATTCCCTGTTTTTCACGTTACGTAACTGCAGGCGCTGGCGCTCTCTCTGGCAGCGGCAAGTCGCTGCGCCACTTCCGATGGTATCCCCAGATGCCACGGCAGCTGCCAGAGTTCGTGACAGCTGCCATGGTCTTTAATTGTATTATTATGATTATTATTATACATTTTTATGTATCAGCTTCCGGAGTTTGTGCCAGCAGTCACGATCGTCTGTCGCCGTTTCTGGCTGTAAACTACACAGTTTTTTGTTTTTGTTTTGTTTTTTTAATAAAAAAAATTGGTGATATTATAGCATATAATATATGGCATATTATATACCAGCAAGCAGATGCGACCACAATATGAACCCAATAAGCTAAATTGCATAAGCGCTTTTCCATAAAAGAACCCCCCCTTTCTGTCTCTTTCCTGTTCCCCACTTAGAAAATCTGATGCACGTAACTGCACTCTGATGTGCTTGATGCTTCGTGATTTTTTTTTTTTTTTTTACGTTATCTCTAAGCAGCTTTGTCCAGAAATGTGCGAATTATTTTCAGAGAAACATGTGATTAACGAAAAACGAAGCCTCGCATTGTTTCCAGTCACCTGAATGCTTCACTTTGCGTGTCAGAATGTTTGGACCCAGACCATTAGCCTACTATATGGAAGTTCAAGTCCATTTACTACATTTTAAATATATAAGCCTGTAGCCTATATTACATCATCATATGCTCTGTCATATAAACAGTATTTACAGTAAAATAACAGCACAAAACTTGCCTCAAACAACTCAGTATAGTATTATTATAATTATTGTTTTTGTTGATCCATTTCATTTATTGCCAAACTTTAATATGTGAATTATATTATTGAAATAAACACATTTAGCGTCGTCAGGCTTTTTGTGCATACTGGATAAAACAACGGAATTGCGCACTCAGGTTTATGGCTGCTGTAAATTTTTCCTGCCACAAGACGGCGCTGTTTTCGACACTCTTGATGCTTTGAAACCTTTCACGAAACATTTACAGAAAAGCTTCAAAGATTTAAGACGCTTCATTTCTCCATCCCTACTCAATAATTGTAGGCCTTTTTGCAATGTTTCAATCGAATTTAGCTGTTTTAGAGAGCGTTTACTCATTCTGAGCCTGTTTTTAAACATGATCTGTAACGTAATTTTTCATGTGTGGAAAAAACGATGAAACTAAACTAGCCAATCAGATTTCTTTTCACCCAAATCTCCCACGCCTACCCACGGACGCACATACACACATTTGACTTTACAACACACAAACGCAAACCTTTATTCTCATTCTCTCTTCCTCTCTTAATATGTCATGAGTGTACGCAGATAGATTTTAATAATCAATTTAAAAATTATGTAAAAAATAAAAACGGCATTAATTAGCGCCCTCTCATGGTACGCGCAGTGCGTACGGCTGCAGGCGCCACTGTCCTTATGTGTGTTCTTTTATGGGAAAATGCTTATGCAGTTTAGCTTATTGGGTTCATATTGTGGTCGCATCTGCTTGCTGGTATATAATATATACAGTTGCAAGAAAAAGTATGTGAACCACTTGCAGAATCTGTGAAAATGTGAATAATTTTAACAAAATAAGAGAGATCATACAAAATGCATGTTATTTTTTGCTTAGAATACTGTCCTGAGTAAGATATTTTACATAGGCTAAAATTTTTTATATATAGTCGACAAGAAAACAAAAATTGCTGAATTTATTAAAATGACCCCGTTCAAATGTATGTGAACCACTGATTCTTAATACTGTGTGTGGTTACCTGGATGATCCATGAATGTTTTTTTGTTTTGTGATGGTTGTTCATGAATCCCTTGTTTGTCTGAAAAATCCTTCAGGTCCTGCATTCTTCAGTTTTCAAGCATTTTTTGCATATTTGAACCCTTTCCAACAGTGACTGAATGATTTTGTGATCCATCTTTTTACACCAAGTACAATTAAGGGACTCAAACACAACTATTAAAAAAGGTTCAAACATTCACTGATGCTCCTGAAGGAAACACAATGCATAAAGAGCCAGGGGGTGAAAACTTTTGAACAGGATGAAGATCTCCCATTTTTTCTTATTTTGTTTAAATATAATTTTTTTTTTTCATTTTGTACTGCCCTTCGGAAGCAACAGAAGATGTGCATGTACATGTTTCCTGCAAAAAATGCTTGAAAACTGAAGAATTTGCAAGACCTGGGGCATTTTTCTGAAGAACATTGGACAGTTTAACTGTTCAGGACAAATAAGGGACTCATGAACAACCATCACAAAACAAAAAAACATTCATGGATCATCC
Source organism: Ctenopharyngodon idella (assembly GCF_019924925.1). Lineage (NCBI taxonomy): Eukaryota > Metazoa > Chordata > Actinopteri > Cypriniformes > Xenocyprididae > Ctenopharyngodon > Ctenopharyngodon idella. Next base: position 20,418,038 of record NC_067222.1, on the reverse strand, counting down.
AGGTAACCACACACAGTATTAAGAATCAAGGGTTCACATACTTTTGAATGGGGCCATTCTAATAAATTCAGCAATTTATTTTTCTTGTCGACTATATAAACATCTTTTATGTAAAATATCTTACTTAGGACAGTACTAAATAAATGTAACCAGGTGGAAGAAAAGACACACACACTAGAAGCAAAATTATGCTTTTCAAAATTGGGGTTTGTTTAATCTGACTGCTGTTCAAAAAATGACAGCGGTCGATGGGAGCAAAACTTGAATAAGCAAGCTTACAGAAGCAGATTTTGGATAGTTGAAGATTTCACTAATTACACTATACAAACAGAAAAAAAAAAACTCTTATCCACAGTTTAAGCAATCAAAATCTGAGAAATTACAATCAATTTGCAAAGATAAGTTTAAGACAATAATTAGTGTCACTTCCAATTGACGATGTAATTCAGATGACGACATGCAACCCCTGAAGTACAGTAAAATGCAAGGTAAAAGACTAACAAAAAAAAAAAAAACGCACTGGAGTCAACCGGAAATAAACGAATTACTTGAAAAAAAACAAAAACAAATGTTAATAATCCTTTACTATTTGCCACGAGTTTCACTCGTCACACACTCGATCCAAAAGCATCGACTGAAATGTAAACATCAAATACACTTTCGGACTCCGTTTCAACACATATTTGTACATATTAAACACTTTGGAGTAATATTTAGCACTAGCACATGGAGCTCTCCTGTACAGTGAGAATGGCTCCTCTGGTCGCGCACGCGCATCCAAAACGCGCAAAATAGTATCGCGAGAAGAGAGAGGAGATTTCTTAAAGGGGCCACAACATTTTTAATACAAAATAGAAACATTGGCTGCGTCCGAAACCGCCTACTTCTCTACTATTTAGTAGGGGAAAAGCAGTAGGCGAGCGAATAAGTATGTCCGAAGCAAAAAGAGTAGGCGAAAATTACCTGGGTGACGTACTAATTCTTGCGAGATGCGGACATGCGTCTACTTAAAGTGCGTCCGAAACCGCCTACTTCTCTACTATATAATAGGGAAAAAGCAGTAGGCGAGCAATTAAGTATGTCAGAAACCTCAGTAATCATAAATCGAGAAGTTCCCGGATGGCCTACTGCTTCCGCCCAGATTCTGAAGTGTTCCTCGATCGATACTTTTCTATCCCAGGAGGCCACGGGAGAGGATACGTCATAATTAAATCAAGGGTGAAAAGCGAAAAGATGCTTTCAAATGTGAGTATTGAAAACTAAAAACACGGTTCCTTGTAATAAAATAGCATTTGTTGAACTACTGTAGAGTAAACCGCTGAATGTGTAAAGATGCTAGACACTATAGTTGTGATTTTACAGTAAAAAACATGATTTATTATGATAACAGGGGAGCTCTAGTAAACACACATAACTTAATTCTCCAAAGTGGATTTACATATTCTAAACCACATCTTAAAGGTGCTTATTAAATGTTTATTTAACATCTGACAGGAACATCTTCTTTAAGTATTATGGCTTATGAGTGATGGATTATGTATGAGTGAGGTATGTGTGCTATTATGTAGAATTCACTGTTGTCAACACTGCTTACATTACATGAATGAAAATAACGTAAATAAATAAATCTACATAAAATAAACATAAGTTTAATCTATTTTATTTGTCCATTAGTACTGTTGGTAAATTAAGGAACATTTGTATTGGATAAAAAGAGAGTTAACACATCATAAACATGTAAATGTAGATTTAGGCACATAAATCTCAGAGGAAACTTGAATCTTGTCTGGATGTTACAGGGACAGATGATCACACGTGTGTTTATCCGGTGATGAAGGAATGCTGCCATCAAAGGCTCTGAATGAGGATACTACAGAAATGAATAAGTCTATTTAAATCTAAAGTCTAGTTTATTTTAATTATTGTAATTTAAACAGAGTTATTACAGCACTTTTCTGAATCTTGATTTCTGTGCATTTGCTGCAGAGCTTTGTGGTGAAGCAGGACCTACAAGACAAGGTGACTGCAGCAAAAAAGAAAAACCTGAAACAAAAATATAAAGTAAGATCGTTTTGTTACTTCTAATACAGAAATCAAATGACACTGTGCTGTTAAGATGACTGCTTTTGTATTATATTTGTGCATTGTTGTAGGATGTGAAATGTCCTCAGACTGGTGTGAGCACTGAGGATGGAGAGCCATAGCAGGTCCTGGAAATGGTGTAGAGCCATGGACGAGACGCTCCATCACTCCTCCTTCCAAGTGACTTGATCAAGGACACACTGGAGGTGATGCTGGAGAGGTTGAACCAGCAACCTTCTGCTGACCAGCTCAGTGGTTTAGCCCACCACACCACAAAAGTAATGAAGCTACGACAAAGATTAGCAAGTAATTGTAAAAATATTAAATGAAATATGGCAAGAAACAGAATGCTGACATTAATGAATTGTAAAATGTTTTAATCTGTTTATTTAGTCATGCTAATGGAGAGAACATGAATCTTTGCAGCAGCCAGATTGTCCTGCACATCTTCTCCCACTCTTGCTTCAATGTTGTGGGGTTCAGGGGTCCATCATCATCATCTTCCTCATCCTCTGGATCAACGATGTCCCCACTGAGAAGAGCAGCAGTGAGGGACATGATGGATGAAGGTGTTCATCAGCTGCTTCATCAGAATAAAGCTGCAGAATGGGCACAGCTGTGTGAGATGGCAGTAGGATTGTAAATACGTGATTGTTAGATCAATACATTTGAATAAAGCTTTGTTTCATGTGTTGTTGACTTGTATATGCGTTTATTTATTGTCATTATTACATTAATTCTTTTACTTTTTTTTTTATTAATTATGCTATTACCAGTAAATTTATATATTTTATTAAGCAATGAATTAATGCATGAATTGACTGTAAATTGAGACGTATTCACATCAGCTGTGTTTGTCTAGTGTGTATTCAGGCATAGCTATGTCATATGACAAAACATTACGTTTTGCTTGTTTTATTAAAGAAGTAAAATGAAAAGTAATATAATGAAGTACTGGTCAGCATTTATCAATATCATTGTGTGTAAGTGTTGGGGTGGGCTAGCAAAGCAGTTCATTTTGGGGTAATCTTAATTTTTAGTAGTTATACTTACATTTTTTTTGAGTATAAAATCAGTCTTCTCCAAAGGCGAGATCTTCGAGCAGCTGCTGATATCTTCTTTGGCTTCAGACATTGCTAACACTGAAGAAAACAGAACTAGGTAACAATAAACAATAATAATGACAAAAAACAAACATGTGTTTGTATACATCATAGTTTGAGATTATATACACAGACATAAAGCATGATGATAAGGTTAAATATTTTGAATACATCATAATGCATAAAAGTATCTATTATTTATAAGCCTGAGGGATGAAACTAGAGCTAATTCAACAAGAAAAAAAGGAAAACAAATTAAATGTATGCCACTTTTGCTTGTGGATGAACATTTTTGCATATAAAATAAAGAAATTAACAACGTATTCAACAAAAAATAAACTCACATTATAAAAATATAAGAACTTTAAATTAACCCAAAATATATTAGTTGTACTACAATTACAAAATTACTGGCAGCTGTTTCTTCAACAAGACCACAAAATAAGCAAGTTTGATCAATATCAAGATATTTACAGATAAATGAATTAAACCTGTCACTCATATCTTTTAAGTTGTTGCGCTTGTGATAACGTCGTAGGTCACATGATAACGTCAACATGGCGGATTATTTTCGGATCGCATTCATACTCAACGAGATTTGGCTATTAAGTACCTACTCTTTTAGCGCTCGTTAAGTAAGTACTTACTGAAATTAAGTACCTACTCATTGAGTAGGCGGTTTCGGACGCAGCCATTGTATATTTATACCACTTGGCCACATAAAAATAACATGCATTTTGTATGATCTCTCTTATTTTGTTAAAATTATTAACATTTTTACAGATTCCGCAAGTGGTTCACATACTTTTTCTTGCAACTGTATATATATACTTTAGCATGATTCTATAGTTAAGCATTCTCATGCTAAACATGGCCAAAGTTTCAAAACACAAGTTGGACGTATGACAGAGTATTTCTGTGCTAAATATACAACTTCCGGTTGTGGACATGTTTCGCCGGATTTTTTTCGAGTATATTCTTTATCACGTAATAAAAGGGTGGAATTCTTGTATAGGCACTTCTCCCTCCGCTTCATTTGAGATACGGAAGCCGAGAGATTTTTCAACAATGGCTGTGTCCCAATTCAGGGTCTGCACCCTTTAAAGGCTGCATACATTATCGAGGCAGTCTCATTTAAGAAAAATAACCGTTAGATTGCAACATAAGAAAGAAATTACAGTATTTTACACCTCACAATGAAAATCAGTCAATTTTATTACAGTTACTTTTCTTAAATATGGCATCCTTGATGACGTATGCAGCCTTCAAATGCGACCTCCGGAGGACACAGCCTCCGAAATGAGACGCAGATCCTGTCAACGAAGGAGTGTATTTTTGTTTGTGAGGGAAAGATTACCTCTTTCAGCTTCCCAAAGAACCCAGCGTTAAGGGAACAGTGGATGAAGTTTGTTTTTCCGGGGCAGCAGCGGAGTTGTGCACGTATGTTTGTTTGTTCCCGGGATTTCGGTGATGAATACTTTGTAAACAAGTCCCAGTTCAGCGCTGGATTTGCAGATCGCGGGTGGTGAGTAAAGCTGCATCAGATGTCTGTGTTTTGTTGGCAATCGGCACGCAAGTGCATAAAATGCAAACACCACGAACGGTTTTGTTTCTCTTTTTATTTATAATGATATCGCAGCTAGCAGACGATCTCTACGCAAAAGCTGCGCGTGCTCGTGACTGCGTTTAGCTCTGCCCATGGCACTGACGGCAGGCATGCTTCCAGGAGCTCAGCTTTTTTCGGAAAGACTCGGTACAGTGTATCTATCTTTTATAAATATGATAAAACTAAAGACTTAGAAGGATGCAATATTACTCTATATGTACTCAGAATTAACACGAGATTGGCAGAAACTGTGTGTGATACCCCCCTTTAATATAATCATGAGACACTTTTATTGAAACACTTAAGTTTTTATTGATTTTTTTATGTATTGTTATCAGTGACTCATTCTTACTCAATTCTGGCGAAGATTCTGTACTTCATTTTATCAACCATTTCTGTGTGAAACACCTCATAATATGTTTTTTTCTCAAATACAAATGTGAACAGTTCGGCTGGAGAACTTTTGTCGTATTCACCCATCCAGCTCTGCAATTTGCAATGGGATGCAATTTGTTGCTCCTTTTCCATTGAAAGGACAGTATGAAATTGTATGGTGTATATGTGAAATATATGATTTTTTTTATAATGAATGCTGTCTGTCAGTTCTTGCGTCATTTGAGACCTTAATGTCAAAACAAATTCCTTCAGAATTAATTCATTTAACTGTTATGTATCATTTATCAGGAATCCCACATATATTTGCCAGATATTTTATATTACAAAAATGTTACTTCATTCATGTACCATGTTTATATTATTCTCCATTTTTATTCTTTTTATGACACATGAAAATTATGTAAAATGCATGTAAAATAATCAGCAAAAACATACAAAGCATAGTCTCAAGGATCATTATTTAAGATTAATTCCTTTTTGATGTTTGTGAATGGGTTATAGGCTTCCCCCATTTAGGTTTTGCCATTGAATAAATCAAGTGTGCTTGAAAGAGCAACAGCTTAGCAAAACTATGTACCAGCATGTGTCATGTCTCTTTGGATCCAATACATAAACTTGTTTAACACATCACATTAAGTTTTCTGAGGTTAATCTTTTGGGGGTGGGAGGCTGTTGTTGAAAATGTCTTACCTCTTCGGTGCTTTCTGTGTCATCACCTGTTCTGATCTCTGCAACGCTGGGAAAAAAAGAATCGGTACCTAATTACAATGGCATCACCTTGACATAGAAATCCACTAATGTCATGACAGGAAGAACGTATTTATTGATGTTGTACAAAGAGTAAGTATGAACACCCACAATGAAAAAATATCCTGCACCTTTTCTTTCCTTCGAAAGATGTGCACTTCAGAAGTACAGATTCAGCCAAATGTCGGCACATATTGACATTGGTTTGCAACCAATAAATCAGAACCTATGAAATATACAGTATTCATATTAATGTGACAAACTGACAACTTTTTTGACAATTTAACACTTAATTTTCAGCTGCCTATTTGGAAACAAAATAATAGACTTTGATGAACCCACTGACCATACTTGCACTAAAGAGGAAGCGAAGCAGCTTAAAAGCAACTCAGGGCACACGAAAATGCCACAATTAACAGAGTCTTGCTGCTTCCACTGTAGAGGATATGTGACAGTCCAACCGTGAAGGCCACCAGATAGTCTGAAGACATTTCTACAAAAGAAAAAGGTAGCTGGATAGTATGGTCATATTGTCACAGTACTTTAAATACAACTGATAAATGTTGTATTGACGGTTCGGTACATACCTCGGTTTTGAAGTCACGGTTCGATGCGGGTTCGGTACAGCAAAAAATTTCTCTTTTTTTTAAACAATGTTTTACTGAACAATGCTGTAAACTAATAGGGAGCCCTTACTTGCACATTACTATAATAAAGGTTACAATTAACAACAGAGCTCAAATAACTAAATTCAGTTGCTATTTATTTTTAGATATAATCATCAACACTCAAATAATAATAAAAATGTATGTCATGTAAACATGTAAATTACACATAAGGCAGTTTTTGCATTAACTTCTGTTTCTCCAATTCGTTGTTGAAATATAATCATTTACACAGTGGCTGTCATAACTTATTTTCATGACGGATTTCTCTAGCTTTTTCTCTAGATTTCTCTTTCTCTTTCATTTCTCTAGCGAACTAACAAGCTGTTGACATTGAATGGCTTTTCTGAGGTAAATGTAATACTATACGTGACATTGTTTACAAACTGTTTTACTGACATCTTTCCGGGGTTGAAACACTTATTAAGCGATTAAACAAGATATGATACGTTTCAACAAGTTGTACTGTATCTTTCAACATACCTTCATGTTCATTAATGTTCATTCTGTAGTAGTGAAGAGGAAGGGATGATCGCGTTCTCTCGCGCTCCGCGCTGCAGTTTGAAGTAAGGCGCCTATCCAGCGATCTGTCACGCCACATCAGCGTCAAAACAGCATTTATTGTTTGAATTTCGTGATAAAATGGACAGAATTTGAAAGATGGCAGCACTCTTCTTATCGAAAGTAACAAGGAAAATTGGTGGTTAATGCTGGTTAAAATAGGTTAGGTTAAAAAGCGTTACTGTGCGCGCCCCCTTCTGGATTAGAGTGTGGATCGCCTGTAACTGACTGTTTTCGTCGTGTAACTTCATGAACCAAACCGTGACGGTTCGGGACGAATACATAGCAGAAGGGTTATTATAGGCTACTGCAAATTAAACAAACTAAAATTGAAAACACATTTTGGTTACTTTACATATAGCCTAGAGACGTTACCTAAATTAAAATAAATTATAAATAGGCTGACTTTTTTAATTTCAAATAGTTGACAAAGCCACATTCATCAATAAAATAATTAAAATAACTCAAACCAAATAAAGTAACAATAACAACAATTACAATTAATAAAAAATAATAAAAAAGGTACAATACAAATAGTGGTTCAATATTTTACATTTACTTTTCTTGTTTTCTGTAGACATTAATTTAACTTACAGTAGCCTATTTTTGTCATGTTTTGTCATCCATACTTTTAAATGTATAGGCTATATACATACATAAAGTTGTGGTCAGAATTATTGGCACCCTTGGTAAATATGATCAAAGATGACTATAAAAATAAATCTGCATTGTTTATCCTTTTGATCTTTAATTCATAAAATTAGCAAAAATCTAACCTTTCATTGAAGGAAAATAATTTAAAGTGGGGGGAAAATCACATTATGAAATAAATGTTTTTCTCCAAAACACGTTGGCCACAATTATTGGCACCCCTAGAATTTTTTATGAGTAAAATATCTCTGAAGTATATTCATATTTACATTTTTTTTTTTTTTAGCACACCGGGGTGATCATGAACATGAAATTGTTCAGCCATGACTTCCTGTTCCACATGAGTATAAACATGAGGAAACACAAAGGCCAAATTCCCTTAATCATTTTTCACAATGAGTAAAACCAAAGAATATAGTTCTGATGTGCAGCAAAAGATTGTTGAGCTTCACAAAATAGAAAGTAGATGGAAGAAAATAGCTAAAGCATTGAAAATCCTTATTTCCACAATCAGGGCAATAATTAAGACGTTCCATTCAACTAAAGATGCTACAAATCTGCCTGGAAGAGGACGTGTGTCTAAATCGTCCTTATGCATGGTGAGGAGGAAAGTTTGAGTGGCCAAAGACTCTCCAAGGATCACAGCTGGAGAATTGCAGAGATTAGTTGAGTCTTAAGTGTCAGAAAGCCTAAAAAAATGATCAAACAGCACCTACATCCCCACAAGTTGTTCGGGAGGATTACAAGAAAAATCCTCTGCTCTCATCTAGAAACAATATCCAGCATATTCAGTTGTCAGACAAGACTGGAACTTCAAACGGGACCAACTTCTATGGTCAGATGAAACTAAAAAAAGAGCTTTTTGGCAGCAAACCCACCAGATGGGTTTGGTGCACACATGGATAAAAAGTACCCCATGCCCACGGTTAAATATACTGCTGGATCTTTAATGTTGTGGGCCTATTTTTCTGCTGGAGGTCCTGGACATCTTGGTCAGATACATGCAGGGGTGGACTGGCCATTGGGAGTACCAGGAGTTTTCCCGGTGTGCCGCTGGATAATGTGGGCCAGCCCGTTGCAAAGTAAATATTGATGAAGAATGGATTATAGTAAATTTACGTAGTCTATATCCTTCCGTCGGCCCAGACGAATTGCTCGCGCGGGCGCGGCCCACTTGAGGCAAAAACTCTAATCCGTTTAGTGTGCTCAGTCTGTCTAAATGTGCTTGTCAATGTCAAAATGTTTGAGATATCCAATTAAATCGAAAGTGGTGGGATTTACTGTCCAAAGAAACCGAGCAGCGCAGCACTTTTTAATGCTTGAAGAATGCGAGCCAAGATAAGATAAGCAGCTGAACATGACGAGACAACATAGGCCTAAAGCAATATTTGCCGACTGTTTACGATAAAAAACAAAAAACAAAAAAACAAAACAAAATAAAAAACTGTTAAACGACGGACATTAATTTTCAGGGATGCAAACTACTTCTGGCCTTTTTGATTTTTTCATGTTTTAATGTGTTTTACGTTATTCGTCACACAATGCACAAAGAAACATTAACGTAGCAGTTTTCAGCATATCAGATATATGAATGTTTGTATCCTATCTGTTGTCAGGATTTCAGTAATTTCACAGTCATTTGAAAATGATTCATAAAACTCACAATATCATTCTCAAACTTACACTAAAACATGCAAAACCGGCAACTTTCATATTCAAGTAGCCTATGTCCCGTGTTAGGAAAGTGTCTAAAAGAAAAATATAATTTGATAATTAGTTCACATGCATTATTTTACACACTGGCGATCAAAAGTTTGAATTAAGACTTAATGTTTTTGAAGGAGGAAAGCTGAATTTATTTGATAAAAAATACAGTGAAAAAAAAAAACATTTTCAAATGGATGTTTTCTGTGTGAATTTATTGTAAAATGTAATTTATTCCTGTGTTCAAAGCTGAATTTTCAGCATCATTACTCCAGTCCTCAGTCATGTGATCCTTCATTCTAATATGCTGTATTTTTCATAAACATAAGAATTTTTACACTCTTTTCCACAACTGGACCTCTATTCCATAAAATGACAGTTGTCAAGCTCCTGAAAGGACAAATACTAAAGGCACCATAAAACAGTCCACATTCCGCACTACATTCTAGCTTAAAGACCATACCACAGCATTGTTATATGGACTGATTTAATGGTAGGTATTGAACTTTAGTGATATTAAACTTCCCTGTGTGGAAAAGAGATTTTAAATTTTTTCAAAATTATTTACTATTTGCCATGTGCACCAGTAAAGACAAATTATAACGTAAAGAAGTATGCCAGTCATTCATTAATGTTAATGATAAGCATTTCAATAATAATAATAAAAAAAAGCATTTATAGCATTTATATTTTTATGTTAGTAAGTGGTGTAAAAAAAAATTGGTGGGTTTTATGGTGAGGTGTGTTGCGGACCGTGTGATGGGCCGCTTTGTGCCAGAAAGTCCAGGGCCACTTTTTTGCCCCATTCCGCCTCTGGATACATGGTATCATGGATTCTATCAAATACCAACAGATAAAAATCAAAACCTGACCGCTTCTGCTAGAAATACAATAATGGGCCGTGGTTGGATCTTCCATCTGGACAATGATCCAAAACAAACATCAAAACCAACACAAAAATGTGTCACTGAGCACAAAATGATGCTTCTGCCATGGTCGTCCCAGTTCCCTGACCTGAACCCTAAAGAAAATGAGTGGAGTGAACTGAAGAGAAGAAGCACCAACATGGAGCTGGAATCTGAAGGATCTGGAGAGATTCTGCATGAAGGAATGGTCTCTGATCTCTTGTCAGGTGTTCTCCAAACTCATCAGGCATTACAGAAGACGACTCAGAGCTGTTATCTTGGCAAAAGGAGGTTGCAAAAAGTATTGAATAAAAGGGTGCCAATAATTGTGGCCAACGTGTTTTGGAGAAAAACATTTATTTCATAATGTGATTTCCCCCCACTTTCAATTCTTTTCCTTCAATGAAAGGTTAGATTTTTGCTAATTTTATAAATTAAACATCAAAAGGATAAACAATGCAGATTTATTTTTACGGTCATCTTTGATCACATTTATCAAGGGTGCCAATAATTCTAACTGTATGTAGGCCTATATATATATATATATATACACACACACACACACACACACACATGAGTACATTTAGGATATCTTCAGGCCTCTTTCCTTAAAACATAACGTTCTTTGTGCTTTTACTTTGAAAAGCGTCATATGGTCTAAATGTAAAGTGCAGCGCTCATAAACTCTTGTAAACTCCGATGCGGTGACTTCATTTGACGTAGCCTATTACTTTTTATTAGTTACATTAGAAACAGGCCCAAGAAACGTGTGCTATTGTACACCTTTTTTTTTTTTTTATTAGTTACTTTTTTAGACTAGGCATTAGTTTTCAAAATTGCTTGGTAATTTATTTATTTATTTCTAAATAAAGGAACGGCATTAAAAATCAGTGGAAATCTGAAAGATAATGGTTAATGTACTTTTCGTTCTCTGAACCGCAATTAATGTGATATTAATTTCGGAACAATAAAGAAAAATGTAGGCTATTGGATTTTCCCTAAAAGTTTCTAAAATGACCAGGAAAATGAACTGAAACAAATAATTTTTGATTCTGTACATCGCAGTGTTACCAATATGTGTGACTGAAAGGTTGACAGGGGATGGGGTGGTTCAAGACTGCCAAACCATGCAAGTGTAGTGGTTTAAAAAAAAAAAAAAAAAAAAAGATCCATATGATTAGGCTAACTATTACAGTTGATAACTATTATCAGTTTAAGTTAACTGCAACATAAAGAGTGCTAAGTCAAAATGATTAATTCATAAGGTGTTGTTTATTATTGTTCTAATTCTGTTGGTTAACTTAAAAAAAATAAATAAATAAATAAAAATAGATGTAATTCAAGGAGTGTCCAGAGGGGGAACTCAAAGGCTGCCGGGAGTAGCTGACACGAACTATGCTGTGCGTCACAGCCAATACAGCTCAGCATGCAGACAGCAGCACGAGTCCGTGTCTCTTCATTTATTATTATATATTTTACCCCTTTTCAAGGGGTACAACACAAGTGCGTTAAATTCGTGCACCTGAGCATCATTTCAAGCTAGACAAATGATATATTCTCAACTTTTTAAGCAAGACACAACGTGGGCGATTTTTTAAAAATATTACATGCAGTCAGTCAGCCTCTCAAATTCAAATGTAGCCCGCGCGAGCAGCACAGACGACGGTGGTTTCTCAGATCAGACACTGACGACGGAAGAGCTTCTCCTAAAGATGAGAAGCTGGGATATAGTTCACCGAAGATGAAGAATCACAGAAATTAAGAGGTATGTCATTCTTGTTAAACTTTGTCGTGTCCTCCCACCAAAAAATACGTGACTTTATAAATAAAACCATATGGTTTGCCTATTTAAGATTGTGGATGTTATTAGAGCAGAAATTACACAATGGGCTTCGTTTTTGGAAACCTTTGGTTATCATTTATGATGAAGAAGCACAGGACAGAAGGAACATCGGAAAAGTAAGTAATAAAATAGTTATTTCTCTGAAATGTAACTTTTGACAGTGTTGTAAATTATTAGTGTAGTTCTCCGATCCAATTGTGACAATTTTTGCATATTTTGGGTCAATTGGAGGCTGTAATCCACACCTAAAGGGGCAGATCTTCAAAGAGACGCATTAGTTATTGTACCTTTGTTTGATTAAATGATACAAACATGGACCCTTTGACAGTCCATTCTATAGAAAACAAATGTGTACCTTATTTTCCCCAAAATTGTACATATTAGTTCCTTAAGGTGTAAATATGACCCATTTACACCTTAAAGCAGTGATTGTTAGTGATTGTTAGCTAACTGCGTGATTTGTATGTACATTCTGAAATTACAATTTGGACACAGTCACCTCTGATAACAGATTACTCTAAATCAGGGCCAGTTCCTTGTTATTCACTGATTCAAAACAAAAGATTTGTGAAGCTTCATGAAGCAGTGTTTGGAAATTGCCCATCACTAGATATTGTTGAATAAAGTCTTTATTTTGTTTTGTTTTTTGGTGCACAAAAAGTATTCTAGTTGCTTTGTAATATTAAGGTTGAACTGTAGTCATATTAACTGTTTTAAATATGTCTTTAGTAGCTTTCTTCTGGGCATTGAAAAAGGGAGTGTTACTGCTGGCGATACAGGCCTCACTGAGCCATCAGATTTGATCAAAAATGTATTAATTTGTGTTCTGAAGAAGAATGAAGGTCTTACAGGTGTGGAACGACATGAGGGAGAGTAATTAATGACAGAAATTTCATTTGGGGGTGAACTAACCCTTTAAGACTGATTTGTGAATGGAGACATTTAAATACGTATGATCTGCACATTAGCAAACATTTTATTAAAAAGAATTGCCATACACTATCAAAAGTTTAAACTTTCACTTTCAAGCACCTGTTTATTCAAATGTGTGTGCAAAACAACAAAATACATAATAGAGTATTAAGAATATGGTGACAAGATGACATTAGAGTGCAACATGACAACATAAACATGAGGTCTTGACAATGAAAACTAAGGTCTCCCAGCCCATTTGTGATGGTCTTTTGTTTTTACAGGGGTTTTTGGTCACTTTTCAAATGGTCAGTCAGGGAGATCAGCTGGACTAAACACCAGCTTGGCTGAGAGAACAACATATTATTTTGGTTTGTATTGTGGATGCTTGTAATATATAAATGGCTCTGATAAAGCAGATGAAATCCTGTTTGTTTGACGCTGAGGGGAAATGGTTACTTTAGAAGTGGTGAACTCAACGCAGGTAATTGTGTTATGGTGGTTGAACTTGAACCATTCCAATTTGAACGGGGTTCGTAACGTGGGCGGGGCTTCGTGACGTGGAGTTGGTAGGTGGTGTGGTTTTTACAACAGAGGGCGTGGTCAAGCGCAGTCCACGCCCATCCCAAACAGTTCCACTACACTTTTCCTGGTAGAGGAGGGATGAGAAATCTTCAGCAATTACCTGCTTTTCATTTGTTTGTTTTTTTTGTTTTTGTTTTTTATAGATGATCTCGCATGGGGCAACGTGTGAATGTTTTAATAACTCAAAGCAAACATAGTTTTTTTAATTATATAATTTAATTTTCAAACTAATAGTACAGCAGGAAAGATGCATTATAGGCACTGGTTTATTTTAAATGGCTTTCAATTATTTACCTGACGTATATACACATTCAAGCATTTCATTAGACAGATTTAGCTCAAAAACATGCATAACATAAATATGAATTTTATGTAAAAACAAAAACAAAAAACAAAAACAATACTAACATTTGGCTTTGGTAACTTTTTCCACTTTCAGTCAAATCCTCTGCAAGCTCAAGTTGAGGGTCACTGGTCCATTTTGAGTTGGACATGACCAATTTGGTGAGTTGTTAGAGACCCTCTCTGACCTGATTACAGCTGGATCACTCTACTTCATGAATGAATTGTTCATTGTGATTTGTGAACCAATTTAACATGATCATCAAAAGAATAATCTCAAAAGAATAATTCATTCCTATAAGCAGTGCTGGGTAGTGTAATCTGGATTATCTAATCAGATTAAAAAAATTAAGTGTTTTTAAATGCTCATAATCAGGTTACAGTTACTTTTTATGGATTACATCTTTACATATTATTATTCACACAATGGCAGTAGATTATTCATAATTTACTGATTCGCTATATTCATATTTTATTTCTCTTTTAAAATTTCCTTTCTAAAAAATTATTCCACTTACATTTTGTGTAAATGCACACACTCCGGTACTTCTCCAGTAACATACTTCTATTTTTACTGTTTAGGTATTTTTTATTTTTATTTGCTTTTATTTGAAAATGAGTTAATTAGTTTAATTAGATTTTTTTATGATTTAATTTTTGATTTAAATTTGATCATAAACCCCTGCAATTCTTTCATGAAACCCCATGAAAACTCGTGATGTAATGCTTAGGCCTAAAGCCCAAAGTTTACTTCTGTTTTTACGTGTATTCGAGGGTCCATGATGCAAATTTCGTGCACAATGAATTTGTTTTGCACTAATCAGTTGTTCCACAAGGTGTTAACACTTGCCTGGGCCGTTGTTTTACAGTAAAAAAAGGAAACTAAAGAGACGGAACAACAACAAAATACCGGCTTGTGTGATGGGATTATGAGATAGCTGCAACTTTAGTTTAAAAGAATAGGCTACAGACATTTTTTTCGCTCATAAATTCTAAAGAACTTGTAAGTAATGTACCCAGCACTGCCTATCAGACATCACCACCATGTCTACACATGAATGAGGAGCAAGGCACAATATTTATGAAATGCAGTGAAGCAAAAGTAAGATATTATGCCTTGAAGTTAAGTAAAATGAAAATAAAACAATAACGTACAGATAAATGTAAATATACTTTGTTACTGTCCTCCATAGTATTCAGTGTGCATTGTTTGGTAACATGCAAAAAGCTGGATGCTTTGGCTTCTTTTGAAACTATTTTCTTTGGAAGAGAAGAAATGTACTTACTAACTGGTTACTTACAATTAGAATTTTGGTATAAAAGGAATATCACACTCATCAGCCCTGATAATCTGTCTTACAATGAAGAGTGAATGAATGATTGTATCACTTGACTACAGAAATCTAATTTTCACTGTTGGCCAAATTATATCTTAGGGCTGGCCAACAACTTGGCAGGACTCCCACATCAAATAGACTAGATTATGCTCTACTGATGCCTTGCATGGACCAAAACAAACCCAACAGAGGTCCAAAACTCCTTGTGCACAACTTGAGGCGAGAGCACCATAACTCTGCCCCACCTCCTGACATCGACTCCTCTCACGAATTTGTGATATAAGTGGCTGGGACGAAGATGATTACAAGGGGGCTAATCCTCCATCTCTGAAGTAAGAAACTTATGAAGTAGTTTCTTCATCTTAATCCAAGTGTTCTGTATGGAATGAATAGAGTGGCCATTAGAATTGTTCAATGGAACACTTCAATATGATGTCATCAATTTGCATCACTCAAAATTGATAAAATAGATAATTTCACTTTGATCTGAATTTAGTGAATGAAAGTGTCTCACCTAAACCGTTCTAATTATAACTCCATCCTCACTGTAATTCCATGGTCGTACAGTGCTCAAACCAAGAGGTGGCGCTGTTTCTTCAACTGACAACGGAATCTCTGTTTATGAATTGGATAAGCACATTGTCTGACTTCCCAATGCTTTCAGTTTGTTTATACACTTTTATTATTTAAATGTATTCAAGAATAATGTAGTTACACACCAGAGTTATTATGTCCACCGCGGCACAGGAACGTCCAGGCTCTTCTTAGAAACCTCCATAGGCGTTCAATTATGGTAGTCCTATCTGTGGTAAGAAATACTTAAATTAGTATAATTATTAGAAAGCGACATATTTTGTGTAATCAAATATAGCTCTGATCTCGGGTTGCTATACAAGGTTATACTCGCTTCAATCAACATTCGTTAAAACGTCTTTTATTGTCATAGCGAGTGCTCAAAAGTTTCTTCACCAATGTCTTATGATAGCTAATTGTTTATCCATTTACACATACTGCATATAATCGCTTGAAATCGCGACTATAAGTTAACTATGACATGAATGATGTCGTCCATCTTGTTATTAAATACAGTAGGTACAGGAAGCAGAAAACAGTCCGCGTAAGAAAGCCATTATAGTTTAAGAATACACATGTGGATAAAGCAGAACCAGTCTGACCTGTGTTGTTGAATTCCATATAGAATTCCATTCGAATTCCATTCCATACCATTGTTTCCTAGAGTTCCGTGTTTAGTTATTTTCTATGAGCGCAACACGAATGGGTTTGGATTTCCCGCGGATAGGGAACGCCCCCTCTCTGACGTTTCAGATGATCGCTTCCCATTGCTGTTTTTTTGACTTTTCAATCTTTGTTAAAAGGTATCTTCAAACTTCTGTGCAAGCCGTTTTGTATTGTAACCCTAATGTGTTTAATTGCTTATATTTGTTCATTATTGTTTTACTATCTTGTTTTTGTTATTGTTGCATTAAAAAAAATAAAAATGCTGTGAACTCGAGTCAGCGCTTCATATAATGGAATAATGAACAAATGGATGAATTTGTGCATTGTTCTAGTTTACACTGCAAAACGAACATTTGTGCTGACTGAATTTCCGAGATATTAAACATTATATATTTTATGTCATTTATCTACCCAACGTCAACTTTTTATACTTTTATTAAGAAACATTATAGGAGGTGCACATAATTATTTGAATATCAGTATTTAGTCTATTAATCTAAACTTGATATAACCAATAAAATAACTATTATAAATAACCTAAACCACCCGGTGTTTGTGTGTTCAAGGGCTACACGCTTTTTTGTTATAAAGATAAAATATAACATTTTCATTAGAATTGCTTACCATTTAAAGTTTCCCCCTCTCATTCAACTGCAAACTGTCGTATAAAGCCTGGAAATAAAAACTGAATAAAAGTCCAAACTGAATAGGTCCAGACAACATCGCCAGTCTTAAAAATGTGTTATTGCGTTCATGTGTTCTTGCCAGCATTTTCATAACACGAGTTAAAAACTTTTATTCCTTCTGTAGATGAGCGCTATAACTTCCCGGCCATTTGCAGGGCGATAGATGGATATTCCCGCGTATATGACACATGTTGCACATGCAGTAGTGGCCAAGCGGGAAGTCCGCCTCTTTTATTTCAAACAGTTCGTTTTGTCTGGTTCTGCTGTTACTTCACTTTTTCTGAACTTTTTTTTTTTTTTTTTTTTATTTATCAAATGCATAACAGAGCTTGCAATAGTAGTTCCCGACGTTAACAATTTATTTTTACATTATATTTAGGAACTGAAGATTGGTTACACAATATATGTCAAGTCAGTCTGTTTCTTTAAAACGCAGAACCTCAGCTGCTCTGCCATTGGATGAAGAGTGCGCCGCCCTCTTACGCAAATGCGTCTGATTGGTTGGTGTTTCAACGCCCATACAAATCACATATATCCGCCGTCACGTCACACTTTTAGTCCATATACTTTTACTGTCCTGGTTTCAGTGGTAGTGGGGGAGAAATGTCACTTCGCACAGCTGTCCGTCGCCTCAGTGCTCCCTTTAGGAGTGTTGTACAGCCCTGCGCTGCTAATGCAAACAGACCGTATGCGGCGGTGGCTCAAGCGCTGTCTGTCCTGGAGAGCGAGCTGGACTCTATCCGTGCAGCGGGCACATGGAAGGGGGAGCGAGTGATCACGTCCAAGCAGGGTCCTCATATCTACGTGGACGGCAGCAGAGGCGGTGAGCAGCAGGTTTTTGGCAGCCCAGGGTGACCGAGCCATATAACGTTACTTAAAATATATACTTAAAGGCAGAATGTTATGATTAGGCTGTACATTCCCGGGGGCATCTGGCTAGGAGAATTAAATCTTGCAATATTATTTTAAAATTGTCCACCTCTAAATTAAACAATACTATCTATCTCTCTATCTGTCTAACAACTGTCTGTCTATCTATCTATCTATCTATCTATCTATCTATCTGTCTAACAACTATCTCTCTATCTGTCTAACAACTGTCTATCTATCTATCTATCTATCTATCTATCTGTCTAACAACTATCTATCTGTCTAACAACTGTCTGTCTATCTATCTATCTATCTCTCTATCTGTCTAACAACTGTCTGTCTGTCTATCTATCTATCTATCTGTCTAACAACTATCTATCTATCTATCTATCTGTCTAACAACTGTCATTCTACCTATCTGTCTAACATCTGTCTATCTGTCTATCTATCTATCTATCTATCTATCTATCTATTGTCTTAAAATATATCTTACATCTTAAAGCTCATTTGATCCAAAGGTTTGTGCGTACATTAAATACAGTCTAAATAGTTTGGACCCTGCCAGGGTTATTATAGTTAACTAAAACTATAAAATCATTTTAAACTTATTTTATTTCAGCTAGTTGGCAAGGAAACATTTATCATTTTCATCTCAATGTACTAAATAAGTAAACCTAAAATAATTTTTTTAAAGAACGTCTTTATTGTTTTTATTATTATTATATTGTTTTATTATGATATCCAAGAGGTATATGACTCATCCATAGACAGCAATTTAACCACCACTTTCAAGGTCCAGAAAGATACTAAAGGCTTTGTTAAAAAAGTTGATGTGACTGCAGGTCAAATACCTCTCAGATTTCAGCAAAAATATCTTAATATGTGTTCTGAAGATGAACGAAGGTTTTACGGGTGTGGAACAACATGAGGGTGAGTAATTAATGACAGAAATTTTCATTTTTGGGTTAACTAACCCTTTAATGACAAACGCAACTAAAACTATAAAATTACTATGTAAAATATATAAATAAAAACTAATTTAAATATGAACACAAACTATAATAGTATCTCGATACTAATATAACACTGGTGTGGACAATGTTTTGTAAATGTTTTGGACTGGATAGTGAAGGAAAGCAGCTTACAAGTGCCCAGCATAACCACATGTATGTGAATAAAGAAGCTCAAAAAAGGATTTTATCTTTTGCTCTTCTTCATCTTCTGATGGCCCATGCCTTCCTATTTCTATTGTAGACATATTGAATTTCTGTGCAAATAACTACCTGGGTTTATCCAGTCATCCGGAGGTGGTAAAGGCTGGAATAGATGCCCTGCAGAAATATGGCGCTGGCCTTAGTTCAGTGCGCTTCATCTGCGGCACCCAGGTGAGGGAAAATAATGTATTTGAACACATTGATAGCAATGTTTATTGATGCTTATAAGTTTGTTTTAATCTCTGTTCTCTAGAGCCTCCACAAGAACTTGGAAGAGAAACTAGCCCAGTTTCACGAAAGAGAAGACTGCATTCTGTATGCAAGCTGCTTCGATGCCAACGCTGGTCTGTTTGAGGTGACTCAACCAATGATCCACTGCCACATGCACCACTGCCAATGCACTGTAACAATACATTGGTGCTCTTTGCTTTAGGTCCTGTTGGGTCCCGATGATGCCGTGTTGTCTGATGAGCTAAACCACGCCTCTATTATCGACGGCATTCGGTTGTGCCGTGCCAAGAGGTTCCGCTACAAGCACATGGACCTGAATGACCTGGAAGAAAAGCTGAAAGAATCACAGGTAGGTGCCATCACTGGATTTTGCTCATGACTTAATCTCATGTTAATAGATTTAATGCAAATCAGAGGTTGCACTGGAGGCTTCAAGTGGCTAATGTGCATGGTGAGATAAAAATAAAGTTTGTAGTAAAATTACTGAACTAAAACTTTTGTAAACAACTACACTGCATGATGTAATTGTAATCAAAAATTGCATAACTTTTAGTTTTGCATTTCAATTATAACAGACCTTCTGAGCTTGAACATTTTTGAGAATTTAGTGTTTTGATTCACAGTCCTCTCGTCTGAGGTTGGTGGTCACAGATGGCGTGTTCTCCATGGATGGGGATGTGGCTCCTCTGAAGGGTATTTGTGATCTGGCTGAGCAGTACGGAGCATTGGTCTTCATTGATGAATGTCATGCCACAGGATTCATGGGTCCTCGTGGCCGGTGAGTAGATGGGGAAAAAACACTTGATGATATATGCTTTTGTTAAAGCCATCAGCCCACATTATTTAAACTTAAATATTCATGTTTAACAGCGGAATTCCTTGTAAAGAAAAAAAAACTATATTACCCATGATTCTGCAAGAAATCTCCACCCATCAGAGAATTGAAACTAGCAACTCACACCAAGAGCTCTGTAGTGTTTTGCAATAAATGTAAAATACATTATAAATGTATGATCAACATATATTTAAATCAATAGTTTTATATTCCTCCATTGTGTTTATTTTGATTGTGTCATTAGCAAGGCTTCTTGGGATTGTAGTTCTTTCCCTTATTAAAGCCGTTAGGTAGACAGTCTTGTATCTTTGCCTTTTTGTCAGGTTTCAGTTATTTTTTTGCTTCAAATCAAAGTTTGTAATGTTGTGATTTTCACCTTGTAGCTGGTTGGTTTGCTCCATGGCTTTTTAAAAATCTCAGTGGGAAACGCACTTCTGAAACCAAGGCTGCTAAAAATGCATTGTTTCACTCTATTAGGGGTTTTTAAGAATTCCCTAATTTGACGATCCCTTTAAAGCAGTGGATCTCAACCTTTTTGACTTCAAGGCCCCCCATTTTCCACAACAACATTTTTCCCCACACTCTCAATTTCTTCCCAATAAAATATTTTAGAGACAAAAAAGATGTATTTCATTACAAAAATAACCAATTACTAAGAAAATCTTGATTTTAGCTTATTTTAATGCTTGTTTGTCTTATTTTAAATAATTAAGTCATCTTGAGGCCCTCTTGGAAGAGGAGGGGAGGCCATCTTGGCGGCCATCTTGAGGCCCCCCGGTTTTGAACCACTGCTTTAAAGGGACCTTCTTCCTAAAATATTATGGCAGTTATGTATTTTTATGTTTAAAGACTCATTTAAACTGTGTGAGAAAGTACTACAAGTGGACATCTGTGCATTTATTTGCCACAGAGGAACCGATGAGCTGCTGGGTGTGATGGATAGAGTGCACATTGTCAATTCCACTCTGGGAAAAGCTCTGGGAGGTGCTGCTGGTGCGTATGTCTTACATTTCTAGATATTAACCATCACCTGAACAGTTTACATAGTCAAGCAACAATAGCTAAGTTTCCATCCAAAGTTTACCTTTAAGAATTTAACTTTAACATTACATAAAACATTTGTGAATAAAGCACCATTTCCATCCCATGTGTTCAAGAGAACAAAATCGTCACTTGCTGGGAAACTGATGCAAAATATATGTTATAAAAATGGAAGTTGCTACAGCCACTGTAGCTCTTTTTTTTTTCTCCATCATAAATGACTTGCGTCTCAGAGCGCAGACGAAACGCAATAAACCTTGTTATCTTTTGTTCGGACGCCTGGTGTTTGTGAACGCAATCATGTGAGACACTTCTGGGAGGTCATTATTCCAAATCATTCTGATGACAGACTTTGGCTCAGGTGTTTCAGAATGATCAAGCCAACATTTGAGATGCTGTGTGATGAAACTAATCCGTTAGTTAGTCCAGTTATCCAATCACAGCCACTGTTAAGGCACTTGCATCTATTCACATCTTGCCATTTCCATCCAGTGTTTTTTTTAAATGCGATATTGCAAAATTCACACAAAAATAGGTGGATGGAAACAGCTTATGTTGGGTAAAATCACAAATTAAAGGGATAGTTCACCCAAAAATGAAAATTATCCCATGATTTACTCACCCTCAAGCCATCCTGGTGTATATGACTATCTTCTTTCAGACGAACACAATCTGAGATATATTTAAAAATATCCTTAGTCCTCCAAGGTTAATAATGGTGAACGGGGGCCTTTTTTGAAGCCACAAAAAATGCGTCTATCCATCATAAATATAATCCATATGGCTCCAGGGGGCAAATAAAGACCTTCTGAAGTGAAACGATGGGTTTTTGTAAGACAAATATCCATATTTAAAACTTTATTAACTATGATAATTGGCTTCCTGCAGATGGCCGTACGCATCGATTTGCAACGAAAGAGTAACCCCTGACCTGACGCAATGATGAACGTGGAAGCTCAGAGGATAGAGCAAAACAAAACATCGATCACGAATTAGAAGTCTAAAATGAGAAATTTTAAAGAGAAATGTTGGATGATTTCGATATAAGAGAAGAGGAGCTTGAGTTTGTTGCCCAGCCCTATTTGTTTGAACAGCAAGAGACATCTAAGTTTACGATACTCCTACATCCTGCGTCATACATAGTGTCAGGGGGTTACTCCTGTGGTGCAAGCCGACTTGAGCAGTAGGTAATCTGGCGGAAGCTAGTTATTTTAGTTTATAAAGTTTTAAATATGGATATTTTCCGACAAAAAATGCATCACTTTGCTTCAGAAGGCCTTTATTAACCCCCTGGAGCCGTATGGATTATATTTATGATGGATGGATGCATTTTTTTGGGCTTCCCCCCCCCCCCGGAAGAGCCAGGATATTTTCAAAAATATCTCTGATTGTGTTTATCTGAAAGAAGATAGTCATATAAACCTAGGATGGCTTGAGGGTGAGTAAATCATGGAATAATTTTAATTTTTGGGTGAACTATCCCTTTAAATAATAAGGCTGAAGCTATTTCAGTCCTTTCAAACATATATTTTTCTGATTCTCTGTCAGGTGGTTACACTGTCGGACCCAAGCCTTTAATTGAGCTTCTGAGACAGCGGTCTCGTCCATATCTCTTCTCCAACTCCCTCCCCCCTCCTGTGGTGGGCTGTGCCACCCGTGCTGTGGAACTGCTGCTGGCATCCAACGAAATCGCTCAGTCCATGGCAGCTAAAACCATGAGGTAGGACTGGAGGTGGGAGTCGGCGTTCTGCAATGTCTGTACTGTAGATTCGGTTACACCCTTTAGCTTGTGTCACTGCATTTATCTTTTGTGGGTAGAAGATAAGCAGGGTTAAACCTAACAGAGTTTGCTTTTCAGTCAAAACAAGCTGACATTTGCAGTATTCTTGTATGAAAGTATGAATGCGTTTAAGAAGAAAGGATTTTTAGAGTTCACTGAGCTAATGATGGCAGTTCTCAACAGAAGTGCTAACAATGGTCTATTGTGCATCTTTTCTTCTGTGCCAAAGGTTCAGAAACAACATGACCCAGGCTGGGTTCACCATTTCTGGCACAGCTCATCCCATCTGTCCTGTGATGCTAGGAGACGCTCGGCTGGCTTCGCTTATGGCTGACGACATGCTGAAACTGGGTGAGAATTCAGGCGTATATGTTGTGTCCATCTAAATTAATAAATCTAATAAATTATTCAAGTCCAGCAGCACAGTTTAAAACAGGTGTTTTTCTCTCTTTGTCATCAGGAGTGTATGTGATTGGTTTCTCCTACCCAGTTGTTCCCAAAGGAAAAGCCCGCATTCGAGTCCAGATCTCTGCGGCTCACACTGATGAGGACATTGATCGTGCCGTAGATGCCTTCATACAGACAGGCAGGAAGCACGGTGTCATTTCCTAATGTCAGAACAGAACGGAAAAGTTGCTGACTGTTAGATTGAGGCTGAAGTTACATATCACAGAAAAAAAATAGAAAGAAATTCTTCTAATGCTACTGAGATCAGTGAAGGTCAAAGGGTACTTGTATATTTACAGTATTGACAGAATAAATGTTTTCTCTATGATTAATAGTTGCTACTTTAACAGCAGTCTTGTACAGCAGCTTTATACCAAAAGTGTCTTGACTTTTTTCAGTTGAGACATTTGTATTATTTGCTAAATCATGTACAGATCATGCTTGTGCTGCGATTGTCCATTAAAAAAATGGGTAAACATGAAAAAATAAAAAAAATAAAAATAAAAAGATGATGCCATTTAATGTCTCCTCTGCTATATCTAAAACTTGCACACAACATTTAGTTATTTCTTTACAGACTGATGACCTTTAAATGGACTACTTACTAAACCAAAGTTACAAGATCTGAGATATACTCTGTCTCTTCTATTTATAAATTGAAACCTAATTCTTGATGTTTAATAAACAAAAAAGCCCTTTTTATGACCATTTACAACGTTTCTTCAACCATAGCCCAATAGTGGGGCATGTTACAATGGAGTCTGTCATTATGTCACAACAGCCTATTAAATAAGCTTTTTAATGATATAAATAGTAAAGCAATCAAGGAACCCTGAACAATTCATGAAACCTCAAAAATGTAAAAGGTAACAATAGTCAAACCATTGTTTTTGCTAATATACTGTAATTAATAAATGTATAGCATTTAAAACACAACTTGACATCTATGCCTAATACTGTTATTCTGAGATCACAGTTGAAGCTTTCAGCTAAAATCTGTCTTCGTTATATAGTTTGACTCTTGTCTGAATGTATGTCATTGTTGTTTTGAGCTCGGTCTCCACTATATACACACAACAATCATTTCGGGACTTATGTTATTTTTTATTTGATATTACTATTTAACAACATTTATTTTAATATTAATAAGGTTTTGTGAACTGTAAACTGAAAAGTCTTCAACAATGCTGATATTCCGCGCCAAACAAAACAGCTAGTTCCGGTCCCTGCACTTTGCTTTGTGTTTTTCCCGCCAGTACTCCGCTTTGGTAGCGCCTTTTTCGTGACGTACCTCGTCATAACGGCTTGTGGACCAATAAGCGGCACGGAAAAGTCAATGAGGGTGGAGTCTGACTTCTGCGCAAGCTGGGCTAGAGGTTTTGCCGCGAAAGTCAGCGCGCGTGTGTTAAGGGAACACATTGTTGATTCTGACCGACGCAGAATATTAGCAATACTTAGATTTATCATTCACAACACTTTTTGAAGTGATACCTTATTGATCGTTTATTACAAGGAGTCCACTCCAGAACATTTGCATAATGTCGGGATTTGATGATCCAGGAGTTTATTACAGTGACAGTTTCGGTGGAGGTGATGGCATTGGCGATGAGGGGGTCGTGAAACGCAGCCAGATCAAAAAGAAGTTTCGTGAGTTCTTGAGGCAATTTAGAGTCGGAACCGATCGCACTGGATTCACCTACAAATACAGGTATTGTGATAGCAGTTTTCTTGCATCCTGCTGCTGATGATTCTTTTTTCACAATGTGTAATTAAAGTTTCCTTGTGCTAGTCGTTGCGTATTATATATCCACTTATTATTTTTCCTTAATTGATATTCAGTTTGTTGTAGATTTATTTTGGAGTTATGCGCGATTTGCATCGTTCTTCATCAGAGTGACTCAGTAGAACCGATTTGGAACATGTTTTGTATGACGGAATCGTTTTTGAGTCGGTTCAGTGATCCGAACTGTTCGAAAGAATCAAATCTATTAAAATGAATGATTTCCTAACGCTAATTTGCGCTAATAAAGTGAACTATGTGCATAAAATGTACCTTTTTAAGCTAGGATTATCATCTTCGTCTACTGTTTTTATTATTTTAATGCTTTGCTCCACTGTTAAATGTATTTTTTTTTTTCCCTCAGAGATGAGCTCAAGAGGCACTATACTTTGGGAGAGTACTGGATTGAGGTGGAGATGGAGGATTTGGCCAGTTTTGATGAAGATCTGTCAGACTGTCTTTACAAACTTCCTACTGAGAATTTGCCTTTGGTAAGGACGGAATTACAGTAATAACTTTTCGCATAAATATTGGAAATTTCACAAGACTTCAGTTGGATTTTTTAGCATACGATTTAAAGTAATTACTGGTTATTAATCATATTTTTGATAAGTATTTAACAGGAAATGTAATTAAACTCACCCTCAAAGTTGTTTATTTACAAATTTAATGTATTGCTCTAATTTCAGGTTATTACGGACTTTCTTAATAAATGTAACTTAATATAATATTGTGTTTATGACTTTGGGATGCTGTATTATATTTATGCAATGCATAAGTCCAATTTGAACATTGTTTATAAGATTTTACATTTAATGATGTCGATTGACAGTTGGAGGAGGCGGCGCAGGAAGTGGCTGATGAGGTCACACGTCCACGGCCACTAGGAGAAGAGACCGTACAGGACATACAGGTCATGCTGAAGAGCGACGCCCACCCGTCCTCCATCCGCAACCTGAAAGTGAGAAAATAATGTTATCTTGACAATTACAAAATGAAAACAGGTGGATAGCGGAGTATTTGTTTACTCCTAAGTGTTTATTCGTGCCACATCCATACATCTACAATGAAAACCATTAACACTTTAAGATTTTAAATTTTTTTTCTACTTGTCTCCATCTTTTGCAGTCGGAGCAGGTGTCACGTCTGGTGAAGATTCCTGGTATAATCATATCCTCTACGGCTGTGAGGGCCAAAGCCACCAAAGTGTGCCTTCAGTGTCGTGGATGCAGAGCGGTCATCAGTAACATTCCTCTGCCACCGGGACTGCAGGGTTACGCTCTGCCCCGCAAGTGCAACACGTGAGTGTTTTGCCAAATACTCAGTTTAGTTTTAACACACTTCATTCTGTTTAGGGATTTTCTAGTGCTAACTTGCCTGTAAAACATATATTTTTTTTGGTCTGCCCAGTTTTGAATATCATGTGACTAATTTTCATCAGTACAAACTTTTTCTTATTTAAAATGATTTGGTTACACTATTTTAGGGTGTTGCATCAGTTAAATCAATTAACTGATGTTGTCAACCCATCCCTACTAGATACATAGAATAGGCATGTTTTTATGTCAATTTCCTGTCTCTTTTTGTCCTGCAGTGAGCAAGCGGGCCGTGTCAAGTGTCCTGTGGATCCGTATTTCATCATTCCGGACCGGTGTGTGTGTGTGGATTTCCAAACTCAACGTCTGCAGGAAGCTCCTGATGCCGTTCCTCACGGAGAGATGCCACGACACATGCAGCTCTACTGCGACAGGTGGAGGGACACACCGACAGCCTCATGTTGTCATGTGATGCTTTTTTTTGTCTGCAGTGTTTCTAATTCATGACTTTCACCTCCCAGGTACTTGTGTGACCGTGTAGTGCCAGGCAACAGAGTAACTGTGATGGGCATCTACTCCATCAAAAAGGTGGCTCAAACCAAAGCCAAAGGTCGCGATAAGGGAGCCGGTGTGGGCATCCGAGCAGCTTACCTTCGTGTGGTCGGCATTGAAGTGGATACTGAAGGAGCAGGTGAGCATGTGCAAAACATTATGAGAAACGCTTGTCTTGGGTTGAAAATAGTCTCTTTAGCCATTCTCATGTCCTTCTCACCGTCTTTCAGGCCGTGGAGCCACTGGTTCAGTCTCCCCTCAGGAGGAAGAGGAGTTGAGGGCTCTGGCTTCCTCTCCATCCGTCTATGACTCCCTCGCTCGCTCTCTCGCCCCGTCCATCTATGGAAGTGATGACCTGAAGAAGGCCATAGCGTGCCTTCTGTTTGGGGGCTCCAGGAAGAGGTGAGACAACACAGAAGCTGCCTCAACTTCACATTGAGTTTTTTTTTTTTTTTTTTTTTTCTCACCACCTTTCTAATCTGCTCAAAATGGCTTTTGTTAGGTTGCCTGATGGTCTGACACGCAGAGGGGATATTAACTTGTTGATGTTGGGAGATCCAGGCACAGCCAAGTCTCAGTTGCTGAAGTTTGTGGAGAGATGTTCTCCCATTGGGGTAAGACTATGATGAAGATGGACCATCATTCATTCACGAATGTCTGCTAAATGCATAAATGTTTCTTGTAATTGAGAATTTGCGTTAAAATGTATGTGTCTGTCTGTTAGGTCTACACCTCTGGTAAGGGCAGCAGTGCCGCTGGTTTGACAGCCTCGGTTCTTCGAGACCCCAACACTCGTGGTTTCATCATGGAGGGAGGTGCCATGGTGCTGGCGGATGGTGGAGTGGTCTGCATTGATGAGTTTGACAAGGTTGGACTTCTTCTAAGCAGTCTAGATTTCCTGAACTTACGTGATATGTTCATGCAGTCTTATGAAATGCTTTGAGCTTTATGCTAAACGATGAAGTTTTTCTTTTCAAAAGATGAGAGAGGATGACAGAGTCGCCATCCATGAGGCCATGGAGCAGCAGACCATCTCTATTGCAAAGGTACCAGGTGTTTTTAACTGCAATAGAAATCCACTATTACTCTCTCATCAAACAGACAAACTCATCAATTTCTTTGTGTTTTCACCCAAAGGCTGGCATCACCACCACTCTGAACTCCCGTTGCTCTGTATTGGCCGCTGCCAACTCTGTGTTTGGCCGCTGGGATGATACAAAGGGAGAGGACAACATTGACTTCATGCCCACCATTCTGTCTCGATTCGACATGATCTTCATCATCAAAGACCATCACGACCAACAGCGAGACATGGTGGGTGAACAAAACAATTGCTGCTTATAGATTAACTCTAGATAAAATTCTAGTGGTTTTTTTTATTTTTTTATTTTTTATTTTTATAAAGTTGCCAGTCACCGCCAGCATTTTTTGATACATTTTTTTTTTTATAAAAATGTAATGGCCCCAGAATATATTGTGGTATGAATATCTGAACATGCAGTATATCAAGAGTCAACACTTGTTTTTGTCAACACTTGTTTTTGTCAACACTTGTTTTTGTCAACACTTGTTTTTGTCAACACTTGAATGTGGGTTTTATAAAAAAAGCAACATTTTAAACAAAAAAGCTGAAAAAATCACAGGATTTTCCCACCCCTGAAGACTACAACATGCATAAGCAATGCTTTTATCACTTTCTGCTCCTTTTTTTCCTGTGTTTTGATCCGGAGACTCTTTAAGAAGATGTGTAATTGCGCCCCCTTTCGTATAACAGTGAAAACACGGAAAACCGGAAATTTCCGTCAGTGGCAGGGAAAGATTAGTCCACTTTCAAATAAAAATTTCCTGATAATTTACTCACCCCCATGTCATCCAAGATGTCCATGTCCTCCTTTCTACAGTCGAAAAGAAATTAAGGTTTTTGATGAAAACATTCCAGGATTATTCTCCTCATAGTGGACTTCAATGGCCTCCAAACGGTCGAAGGTCAAAATGACAGTTTCAGTGCAGCTTCAAAGGGCTTTAAACGATACCAGACTTATCTAGCGAAACGATCTGTCATTTTCTAAAGAAAATGTATATGCTTTATAAACACAAATGATTGCCTCGCGAGTGCTTCAGCCAGACCGCCTTCCGTATTCTTCAAAAAATGGAACGAACGCGGCGCCACTTCGGTTTTTTTCCGTAAGTTGAATAGGGAAGGTGTAGGACATTTAGCGTAAGCTTTTTGAAGAATACGGAAGGCGGTCTCGTGGAAGCACTTGCGAGGCGATCATTTGTGTTTATAAAGCATATACATTTTTATTTTCTTTAGAAAATTACTGATCGTTTCGCTAGATAAGACCCTTATTCCTCGTCTGGTATCGTTTAAAGCCCTTTGAAGCTGCACTGAAACTGTAATTTTGACCTTCAACTGTTTGGGGCCAACTGAAGTCCACTATAAGGAGAATAATCCTGGAATGTTTTCATCAAAAACCTGGACATCTTGGATGACATGGGGTTGAGTAAATTATCAGGAAATTTTTATTTGAAAGTGGACTAATCCTTTAAAGTTCATTGAAGAATTTTACATGTTTAAATTATTTCTTGCTAATGCTCATGCCTGTGTGTTTTTCTTTAGACTTTGGCCCGGCATGTGATGAACGTTCACCTGAGTGCTCAGACGCAGACGGAGGGTGTGGAGGGAGAGATTCCTCTGGCCATGCTGAAGAAATACATTGCCTACGCAAGAGTGTAAGTCTGGGTCAAGATAACATGACGATTTAAAAAAAAAAAAAAGCTACAGTGGCTTCCCCGATTGCAGCAACTTCCGTTTTTATTAGATGTTTTTTACCAATTTCCCAGGAAGTGACAATTTTCGTGGCTTTGTATGGAAACTGTGTGTATTGTCTATCAGAATTAAAATGCTTTGTCAACTCACAAACAGGAAATGTGGACCACGTCTGTCTGCGGCCGCTGCAGAGAAACTGAAGAACAGATACGTATTGATGAGAAGCGGAGCGAAGGAACACGAGAGAGAGATCGACAGACGTGCTTCCATCCCCATCACTGTCAGGTAACAAGTAAATTCGGTATTATGGCACCTGTTTTTACTCATTTTATTCCTCAATATGTGTATTTATTCAGCCAGCATTTAGAATGTAGCACAGTGGCATATAGTATATACTTGTTCACCAGTCTGTATGCAGTACCATTGCTTATTTCATACATAGCGCTTGTCTAGCTGTTTTTATGAAGTTATTATTAACTAGATGATCATTTGTCGTCCTGCAGGCAGCTGGAGGCCGTGGTGCGCATCGCAGAGTCTCTCGCTAAGATGAAGCTGCAGCCCATCGCTGGAGAGGAAGAGGTAGATGAGGCTCTGAGACTCTTCCAGGTGTCCACGCTAGATGCGGCCCTGTCCGGCAGTCTGTCCGGTAAGTGTGTTGGTCTTTAAAGCAGAGAATAGACTGTAATATTACACATCAATGTAGATCCCTATGGAGAATTAGGACTGCCACTGAAAATAAATGAAATAATCAATTTAAAGGGATAGTTTACCCAAAAATGAAAATTATCCCGTGATTTACTCACCCTCAAGCCATCCCAGGTGTATATGACTTTCTTCTTTCAGTCAAACAATTGGAGTTACATTAAAAAAATATTCTGGCTCTTCCAAGCTTTATAATGGGAGAGAATGGTAACCGAGATTTGAGCCCAAAAAATTGCATCCATCCATCATAAAAGTAATCCATACGGTTCCACGGGGTTAATAAAGGCCTTCTGAAGCGAAGCGATGGATTTTTGTAAGAAAAATATCCATATTTAAAACTTTATAAACTAGAATCACTGGCTCCCATACATGAGTCAATTCTGGCAGAAGAGTGACCTCTGACCCGACTCATGAGACATTGACGAATGCGGAAGCGCAGAGGATAGAGCAAAACAAAACGCTGGTCAGGAATTGGAAGTCTAAAATGAGACTTCATTTTTTTTTTTTTTTTTTTTTTTTTTAAAGAGAAATGTTGGATCTTGAGTTTGTTGCCCAGCCCTATTTGTTTGAACTGCGATAGGCATCTACTCTCAACTAAGCTTACGCTACTCCTACATCCTACGTCATACGCCAGAACTCGACTCTCTTGTAAACACGTGGACGGACATTACCGGAAGCTAGTAATTACAGTTTATAAAGTTATTTTATAAATTTATTTTTCTTAAAAAATGCATCGCTTCAGAATAGGGTTGGGCTGATAGACTATGCCATCGTCCATCGCTGATGCTAGCAGACATCACGATGTTGAGCCGTCATCGTAATTTGAACTAAACCACTGATATTAAAATGGCGGACCGCGAGACATAACGGTAGCACCATTTTACTGTTTCTAGTTGAAGTGAGCAGCGTGACAAAACAGTGGTGTGGATCACACCACAAGCACTCAGGATCATGATAATGGTAATGATATTTCAGTGCTATATCCTCTAGTAGTTTTATCTAAAGCCAAACACCTTCATTCAAGCCCTTCCAGCTCTGTGCATGTTCTCTTTCTCCAGGCGCGCGCCACATTAATTGTCCACTGGCGCAGAGCGAGTGTTTAATTCATTCTAATTAATTAAATCCCACCCCGATGTCATCGTCCAACGCAATGTTTCACTTGTAGACATCGTCTGATGCCAATTTAGTAGACATCGCCCAACCCTTCTTCAGAAGGCCTTTATTAAACTTATTCACAGTGGGACAAGATCTCACAGAGACTCGCGAGATCAAACGTGACTTGAGAAGGAAAAACAAACAAATGGAGGACAATCGACGTCGTCAGCTGGTTCTCCTGTCGTGAGTTTTGTTTTACGGGAAGAAAAACAAATGAGGAAAAAACCAATATGGGTGATCTTTCTCAATTCTCCACTATCGTGGCATGTTTGTGGCTGCCAAGTTTCAGCTATAGGAGCACACAACATTCGGTTGGTGAAGCTTGCTCGCTCTCATTGGTTATCATGGTTATTACATCAGAGGCAGCCAAATCAAGAGTTGTAAATATCAAACATGTTTGATATTTACGATTTGGGATCATGCGTGCTCCGACGTGATCGAGAGCAGTTAAATAATCGTAATGACACCACACAATTGAGGATTTTTTTGGACAAAGTCATTTGCGAGAAGCCTCAAATCGGGCCACACCCCCCAGGTCTTTGGGGGTTGCAAATCGGACCCAAAATCGGGCTTAAAATCTTGTGTGGCCAGCCTACCCGAGTGCAAAGAGTATGTTTGAGCCGCACACTTCGCAGCTACGGGGGATCTGTGGATGAACGCAAATAATTTCTTAGTCTCCATGAGTAAACTAAACCTGTCATGATTATACAGTTCACTGTGGCTCTCATGTGCAGGTGTCAGTAAAAAAACAAAATGCTGTATAAACACAACAGTATTAAGCAGCGCTGCCATACTAGCCATTAGCATCTGCGCTAGAGTTTTGTGTGAAACATGACTGGATTAGGGATGAACATAAACACTGCCTAATCGATTACATCGACGTGTCTTTCCAGCCCTAGATGCTCCTAAGATTCAAATCATTCTCACAGTTGACAAAACTTCAACTATGTTGGCCAGAGCCATGTTTAAAACGGTGCAATTTTTATCAAAAATGTTCAATAAATCAGAGAAAACCTGCCGGCTTATCATTATTGAGCCCCTGAATTTTTTTAGCCTCTGTAAATGTAGCTGGAGAGTCTGATGTATGCTGTATGTCTGTAGGTGTTGAAGGATTTACCACTCAGGAGGATCAGGAGATGATCTCTCGCATAGAAAAACAGCTGAAGAGACGCTTCGCCATCGGCTCCCAGGTGTCTGAACACAGCATCATACAGGATTTCACCAAACAGGTGCGTTAAAGCTCCAGGGGTTGATCACAATCAAACTTCATCACATCACTATTCTTCACTGTTAGTGTGTAATTACATTGTCTGTTCTATTATCAGAAATACCCAGAACACGCCATTCACAAGGTCCTTCATCTGATGATGAGGAGGGGTGAACTGCAGCACCGCATGCAGAGGAAGGTTCTCTACCGGGTCAAGTAGAGAGATGTTGTGTGATTGTTTCACACACAAATCTGTCAGCAGAGCCTGGCATCTAAACACAGATGTGCAGACTGAAGCCACCGCAGAAATGATATACAATTCAGATTTATTGTACATAGTTGTCTGGACACTCTATTGCTGGAGAAATGCCCTGTTTATCAATCTTCCTGTTTGCTGAGAAGTTCTTCTCATCTTTTTGTCAATGCTTGGTATGCTTTACTGTCTTCATGTGGTTTTTCAATGAAAAAGCATGCTTCATCACAAATCTAATTTGTCACTTGTCAAAGTAAAGATATGACTTTTGTATGGATAACATAATAAAGCAATTTAAGAAATGAATATGTGTCTGTCTTGTAGCAAAAAAGACATCATTTTTTTTTATAATTTTATTGTATTTTTCAAGAATACATAAAACAATTGCATTTTTATGGACAGATAAAAAAATATATATTTGTTGAGTGCACTAAATCATTTTGGATAAAAGCATCTGCCAAATGTATAAATGTAAATGCATGTATTTTAAAAGCTGGTACATATTTTAAAGAAAAATATATGCTGACATGATGCATTTTAAAGTTAATTCTAAATGACTATTTGGATCACTTGAAAATGTGCTTGATTTATTACTGAGTGCATGTTTTATAATATCCATGATTAGTGTTGGTTAAAGATCAGCCTGTAGATTTGACCTGTGGTATTAAGATGTAACACACTGACAAATTAAAAAAATGCTGAATCAAAAAGCATAAACTCCCATTCCAACAGTTGCCAAAGTGATTCCCACACCTAACGCAAACTGGAGAATCGGAGAGTTGGAGAAGGTTCTTGATTGACTTTGGGATGCTGTGTCATTTCTTTTTTCACCTAAACAAATAAAATATGGTAATTATTATATATATATTTACTATTTCTAAGTAATTTGACTTATTTTTTGATACTCACTTGAAGCTTCCTCTGTGATGCTCAGCATTTTCTGAAGATCATCAAAAACCTGTTTGAAATGACAAATACAAACATTGCATCAATGTTTAAAGTTTTTTCAACCTTATTTTCTCGCAAGAAAATCTATCTATCTATCTATCTATCTATCATTCTAGCTCTGATGTACCATCCATCCATCTTTCTCAAAAGTTAGGGGTCAGTAATATTTTGTAATGTTTTTCAAAGAAGTCTTTTATTCTCACCAAGGCTGCATTGATTTGCTCAAAAACACAAAAACTAATATTTTGAAATATTATTACAATTTAAAATGACAGTTCTATTTCATTATATTTTTTATCGTGAAGGCAAAGCTAAATTTTTAGCTATTACAAATATCTTGCTTTTGACTAATCGAATGCATCCTTGTTGAATAAAAATATTACTTTCCCTGAACAGACCCCAAAGTTATATATGTATATAACAGGGAAAAAAAAAAAATTATATATATATATATAGTCAAACCAAAATTTATTTAGACACCTTGAACATTTCATTCATTTTTACAGTTTATTCACTACAATTTAAAAAATGGTAATAAAATATGACAAGATCTCAGAGTTAAACTGTGTCAGAAAAAATTTATCTTAATTATGTCAGATAACACTTCAGCAAAACATGGTCAGGACAAAGAGTCTGAATAATTTTTGGTTCCAAATTTTTATCAATTTTACTGGTAGCCCACTGTATGAAGAATTTTGGGGTATAATATGTCACAGTTTATTTTGATATCCTCACTTACATAAATGAACTATAGTGTCCTGCACCCACTAGTAAAAAAAAAAAAAAAACATTATATCTAGTGTCTGAATAATTTTTGGTTTGACTGTATATATATTTTTCTGTTATATACATATAAGTTTGGGGTAACAGACGCCATATTCCATATATTATATTATATTATATTATATTATATTATATTATATTTGCGCTCACCTCAATGTTGAACTCAAAAGCTCTGGTTGCCTCATCCAGCACTTCCTGTCTCTGCTGCTCTGTTAACTCAATGCTGTTCATTCTGCCCCTGTACAGCTGCTTGAATTTATTGGGGCTCGTCACTCCAGGAAATGAGAAGAATGCAATTCCCTTGATGCCGCTCAGTCCCAAGGATTTCTGGGTAATTTTGCCCAGCACTTGGCCTCCTGACAGATCACCGAGATAGCGTGTATAGGCATGTGCCACCAGAAGATTTGGACTGTTTTTGCCAATCTAAAGGGAAGAGAGAGCACTAAGTTAGAATGAGGATCACTGGAATAGAAGACTGTTGAATGCTCTAATTTCACATCCTCATGCGTTCCACTTAAAGAGATGATTCACAGACTCGCCTCTCTCAGTCTCTGTGTGTATCTGTGTGTGGCGGCAGGCACTGTTACTCTCTTCCTCCAGTGGGGTCCAAAGAAGTGCTCCAGGTCCAGCTCCAGAGACTCCAGTCTGGCCAGCTCCTGAGGGAAGTAGACGGGCTGAACGGCAGGATGGTCGGCGTTCCTGTCCAGCTCTTCCTCTAGCGCTCTGTAGATCTCATACAGAGAACACAGCAGAAGCTGGAAACACATGAAGAGTAACTTGCAATTATTACACACGACACAGATGAAGTTAGCTGTTAGTACACTCTTAGAAGAAAAGGCTCTACAGAACCTATATTATTATTATTATACATTTTATTTATAGGCACCTTACATGACACTCAAGGACACCGTACAATAAAAAAAAAAAAAAAAAAAATCAACAACAAACAACAATTAATCATTATTACAATTAAGACAGACTTGAGACAAACTATAGAAAGGGTTCTGTCAGGCGCTTCATATATAGAACCTTTTAGGGGTTCTCATCATGGGATCATTTTATGGATTTCGTTTTAATTAATTTTGTTTTAATGTCAATGTCAATGTTAATTTTATTTCTACAGCACAACTACACACAACACCAATTGTAATTAAATTTTACGAATTAAGCATAAACATAAACATACTTCATTACTAGACAAAAAATGAAATAACCTGTTAAACATGAAAGTATTATGCAGTCGTTTAAGACATTTCTCCTTATATAGAACCATTTTAGCATAAAGTGTTCTTTAAAATTAAGTCAAGAACCCTAGGGTTCTATATAGAACCCCATTGAACCTTACAAAAAAAGTATTGACTTCTTGTTAAAGTTCCTCCGAATTCTTAACACTATTTATTATTATTATTATTGATAATGTGGAAATCTGTTGATATCATTTAATTGATATTCAATCTATATTTTAAACTTCTTGCATACAATATGTAGCATAATTCATACATTTAAATTTATAGCCTTCAATTGTCTGTAAAATAACATTCAGCAACATGTGGATTTTTTTTCCATTAAAGTACAGGAAGTCATGACCTTTTTAATTTAATAAACCAATTAATCAAAGACATGTTTAACTGATTAATCGATTATCAAAATAGTTAGGTACAGCAGATAGTATTACCGTGTTACTTTTTAATACACCAATGTGTTGAATGATTA
The DNA here is from genome assembly GCF_019924925.1 of Ctenopharyngodon idella. NCBI lineage: Eukaryota > Metazoa > Chordata > Actinopteri > Cypriniformes > Xenocyprididae > Ctenopharyngodon > Ctenopharyngodon idella. The sequence goes on along the minus strand of NC_067222.1, from coordinate 20,381,077 downwards.
CTAAATTGATGCTCCATGGAATTTATATAGTAATCTAAGGTATTTAAAAATACCCTGTTTTATCATGGTACATATCTCAACAACTATACTGTTATGTTACACGCCCAAAAAAGCCTTAGCACTTTCACTGTCATTTTTGGTACTTTGTATTTGTTTATATTGTAAGCTTTTAGAGTGTTTTAAAACACAATACCTCATATTTTCCTGAAAAACATTTATTTTAAACCCCTTTATTGTTTCATATAGGCCTATAATATAGTTAATATATAATATATAATATCATAATATATAATATATTATATAATATATAATATCAAAAAAGTTCATCAAAGTTGTCCTAAGAAGAAGGTTTTAGGACAACTTTGATGAAAGGTTTTGATCCACTTCAAATACTGACTACTGTAATTACTGTATTTTTTACATGTTAAAGTTACATGCATTTGTTTGCACCCTGATTGGGAATGTATGATCTTTGTGTAGCTTTACCTTGTACTGTGTTTGCGTGATCTGTCCTTTCTGGTAGTTGAGCATCAGTTGTGTGTTCTCAGCTCTCACGTGACTGTCTTTGGTTGCTGCTTTTATCTGCTCAGACAGATCACTGCGGAGAAAACATGGCACAATCACTCATTAGCAGTCTAAAAACTGATTTATACTTATGCTTTTAAGAATCACTGGCTCGACTTTTGGTATGATTTACTTCAGGCTTTAATGCTGCAGCTGAAATGTTCTCATAATCACTATGAAATGAATGTGGTTTCATTCGATGCTTATTGGCTGAATGAAAATAAAAAGACCTTTTTTTACCTGCCAGTGCTATCTCTTGGTTTGCTTTTCGTGGATTCCATCCTTAAAACAATAAATATTTGTTATTAAATCTCATAAAGTCCACTGTAACAGATTTAAATGAAGTTTTGTCGTCTTACTTGCAGTGTCGAAGTCCTTATGTGTTTCTTGCTGTGTCTCTCTTGTCTTCACAGTTCACAGAGGCTGTGATCTCCCTGACCTCGCCACTTCATTTTTATACGTTCTCCTTCCCATCTGAGTCACTACATTTATGGAAAAGGGAAGTGAAAATGTCGAGGTAGTTCCACATGCTTACGCTAACCATGACTGGACGTTTTCTTCGACTGAGAAATCTCAATGGTTTCTCATGACAAAGCAATGAGAGTCACATGACATGAGACCAACATAACTTGTTTGAGTCAATGTTTATATGGGTTATAAAGTTAGAAAGTGTGTTGCAAAGTATGTTTTTAAGCGTACTAAGTCTAATAAAGTTTTAAAAAATGTGTTGTGGGCATTTTTATAGTTTACGCTGATTTCATGACTGTACAGTTTCTTCATTTGGTGTGGTTCTCTAAACATGACACAGCAAAACCTCAAAACAATGACAGTGTAGTTTTAATGTTGTATTGCTTTATTTTTGTAATGTACTGCTTAATTTCAGGTTATTAAATATACATATTGTAGACAAAAATCATAATATAAAATATTTTAAATATCTTCTAAATATCATTTAGAAAATACTTTTAAATTTTCTCTATTTTATACTTCCACTAGTTCATTTAATTGATCTGCCAATAGTAGACATACATGCATGCAATCTTTGTTAAGCAAATATACGCAAATGACACAGACAAAACAATAAAAGGGAAACAACTGAAAGGCATTTGAAAAGTGGAAAAAATAAATTATGAGTGTATAATAACAGTATTAATGTTCTTAAAAAATAACAATTAATTTAAAAGAGAAAATAAAAAGGAAAGTTTTTTTTTTTTTTAAGTTGTAATAAAAATCGATACTTTAAGAAAAGTCTCCGTTGAAAATAAAAACAAAACACTTGGATGCCGTAAGAATCAACAGAAAGAGCATTTCAGTGGGCGTGAACTATTTAGCCACGCCCCTCTGACCTCTCATTGGTTCGCGTTCGACGTCCATCTCTTTCGTGACGTCGAAAGTACGCTCTGTCTTCTGTCTGTGGAAGATGTTATGCAAATCGTGCGATTGCAAAGATGTAGTTTACGAAATGCCTGCCGATTATTTCCATATTTTCTGTTACTGAAGGATCGCAGGAGCAGCTGTAGTTGACGGTACGTTGATTTAATGCCAATATATTTACACTATACTGTGTTTTTCGCTCTTACATGTGTTGGATGTTGCCGCATCCCCAGTATTGGAACAGGGGAGCCATAATTGGCTGTATCTGTAAACATGTACCTATATATATATTAAAAGTAATATATATTGTCTATTAATTTATAGTTTGTAGTTCTATTCTCAATTACTGTGTTTATCTTTATGCTTATTTATGTATTTATTTCTTATGCTTTATTATATGAAGTAGTTATAGTTAAAATGCTTATTATTTTCGGCTTGTAACTTTATGCAGTTAGTTTTTAAATGATCGGTAATGATTTTAAGGTAAACCTCCAATTACATGTAGAGCGTCTGGCTTTAATCAGTTGTTTGTATTTCCATCCCAAGGCCCCATGAGTGTGATTCAGTCTCTCTTCAGGCTCCTGTGTGTCCTGTCCCTGGCCACTTCTGGTTCTGGTCTTCATGGCCGTAATAAGACCGTGAGCCATGAGTACTGTGTGCTGGGAGCTGGACCTGCAGGGCTCCAGATGGGCTACTTTCTGTCCAGGAGCCAGAGAGATTACATCATTCTAGAGAGAAACACAGGACCAGGCAGCTTCTTCAACATGTACGTGATATCTGAATGACTAAGGATGTTTTCTTAAACTGAGATAGAATAATTTAGACTAGGAATGAAAACTATTGCAGTAAAAAGGGAACATAACTGAGTAAAATACATTTATGGCATTCAATTTAAATTTTTGTCAATTTTAATTACATCTAATATAACATGCAACATAATTAAAATATAATGCAATATAACTCCTTTGCTTTCAGTATCTTAAGATTTACTAATATTTCTTTATTGAAGCTGAACCATCTTAATTACTGTATTCCTTTCAGATATCCTCGCCACAGAAAGCTCATCAGCATTAATAAAATATACACTGGGAGGCGGAACAAGGAATTCAACTTGCGTCATGATTGGAACTCCTTGTTGAGTGACAGGCCTGACCTCCTGTTTCAACGAATAAGCCGGGAGCTTTACCCCAATGCTGATGACTTCCCACGTTACCTCTCAATGTTTGAGAAAGAGCTGGGGCTGAAGGTTAAATATGGAGCTGATATAGGGAGAATTCAAGCATCAGAATTTAATGGAAACCGAGGATACATCCTGTCCGATCAGAATGGTGTTAATTATCAGTGCAGGTATAGTAACTACATTCATTTATTTAAATATTTAATTGAATTTAAAATGTAATTTATTTAAATTTTTCTTTGTCTCTATAGTGTCCTGTTGGTGTCTACAGGCCTTTGGGTTCCTCAGCAGGTGGATTTTCTTGGCTCTGACCTCGTGGAGGGTTATGAGTCTATTCCCACTGATCCTGAGGAGTTTAAAGAACAAGCTGTGTTAATCCTTGGCAAAGGAAACTCCGCCTTTGAGACGGCACAAAGCATCTTGGGTAGAGCGAGCCGGGTTCACTTGTATAGTCCCAGCCCAGTACGTCTCGCATGGCAGACACACTACGTTGGGGACCTCAGGTATTTAATCCACTCTGTCCAACTCATTGCATAAAGCATAAAATTAATGTTTTCAAGTATTCTTATATCTGCAACCAATAATTCACAAGTGATGTATCCAGGTAGGATTAACGTTTTCATCCTATTCTTCTCAACCAATTAAAGCACTAAACCTACTCTAACCCTTCCACTAAAATCAGAGGGCACTGATTGGATGATTACAATCAGTGTTGCCAAGTTATTCGAAATTGGGTACTTTTAAGTTGTTTCCGTGAGTTAATACCACCGCAACAATGTACAGTTTTGGTGCTCCAACACCACCCATCCTGGATGTACTAAAACAGCTGAGATTTCAGCCCCCGACTGAGAAAATTGCATTGGGCTATTTTTGCGCAATTTTTTATTGGCCACAGACCTGCCAACCCTGATTAAAATGTTTGTTCCAGGACCAAAAAAACGAATGTATTCCAGGAACATTTCATACTTGGCTCATGCTCATGCCAACAAAAAGTCAAATTCACTGTATGACCTTTTATGACTTTCTCATATTTCTGACTTTTTCCCCCTCACAATTGTGAGTTTATAGGACAATTAGGACTTTGTTCCCGTTTTCTTCTAAATCAAAATATTCTCTCACTTTGCTCGTCTTATGAGTGGACATTTCTCTGAGCCCACACCAAGTGACATGGAGAACACAAACGAATGAAAATCTGAGGCAAAATAGGATTTTATGTTTTATTTTGAAAATGTAACATTAACATGACAGCAATTTGAACATAGCCTTTGTTAAGAAACATATGAAGCAAAACATAAATGCGCTAAATAAAATGTAAACATATTTGCAATATCGGCTAGCAGCAGTATCTTGCACATCCCTACTTCATGCATCGTTGTACTATTGACAATGGATGTTTTTTGCCCACAAAATTTCGTTAATGTTACTGCACCTTAAGTCGAAATTAACGTTTCTTAAATTGAAATTAAAGTTCGCATGAAACGGAAGTTGCGATAGTCTTTTCTTCCATATTGTGACGGAGTGAAACGTCTGAACATTGAGTGAAACGGCTTCTGGAATGAGAATGTAGGGCAAGACTGGATTTCATCCTTCGGGAATTGATTGGATCGTAGGAAGTTGGGCAACGCTAACTAAACGCTAACTTTTGACTTAACACAAAATACGCATGAGCATGACGTTACCATTTTCACAAATTTGCATTTTTGTAGTTTACACGGAGACAATAACTGTATCGTTTTCAAAAGCTTGCGCTTTCAGGCCGTCAAAACGCTGTTGTTGTGTAAATGAACGGCCAAAATGCATAAAAAGTTTTCATTAGTTGAAAACGGTGTTGTGTTAAACGGCCCCTTACTCTCACTCTCTGCCGAGACACATCATGAAGAGAACAGATGTCATTTGGAGGGGGAAGGGAGTTTAACATTTATGTTTAAAGATTACAAGTGTACTTTTATAATTTTATAATAAACACTGCAACATTCTAAATTCAAGAATTGTCTATTTTGATTTCATGGTGACTTTGCCATTTTTGTTTTTAGGGCAGTAAATAATGAGCTATTAGACACGTACCAGCTGAAATCTCTAGATGGTCTAGTAGAAGGACGACTGGAGGATATTGCCATTGTCCGTAGAGGAAAAAATGGTGGGAAAAGAAGAACAGCAAAGAAAAGAAGTCGAACATCGACGGAGGGAAAGGAGCCGCTGTATTTAACTCTGACTGAACTCCTTGATGACCAGAAGGGCAAGAACATTTCAGAGGTCAGCGGTCAAAATCTGCCTGGTTACCACACTGATAACTTCTCCCTCAGACAGCCGTATGACCGAGTGATCCGCTGCCTGGGCTTCCGTTTTAACTTCTCCATTTTTGATGGGTAAGATTTGAACAATTACATTTATTATTATGAATTATTTTCAGATTGACAAAATATTTTCATTATTGATCCAGATCTGCACGGCCGCCCCAAAGCAGCGGTGCCCGAGGCCGGTTGCCAGGTGTAACAGCCTGGTATGAAGGCAGAGGGACACCCAACATGTTTGTCCTGGGTACGGCAGCCCACTCCAGAGATTATCGTATGTCTGCTGGTGGATTTGTTCATGGGTTCCGCTACACTGGTAAGGATTACACCTCACTTAAACATAACTTTTCACAAGAATGAAAAGTTTGTCATAAGAATTTAGGAGGTCATATTAAAGTTTCTCTGTTTTGCTACTACAGTTCGTGCCGTTCATAAAATCCTGGAGCAACGTTACCATAACATTGCCTGGCCTGCTACAATATTACCCATCAGTCAGCTGCAGTCTTGGATTCTTAAGAGGGTGAATGAAGCCTCTGGACCGTACCAAATGTTTGGGGTTCTTGGGGACATTATTTTACTGCGAGGGTAAGAGATGCATGTACAATGTCGTATCTGGGTGTCAATCATTCAGCTGATAAAATATTAAATAAACACTACTGTTCAAAAGTTGATCTGGATTTGAAGCTTACTTTTTTATTTATTTTTTTTTATTTAAGTATTTTGAAAGAAATGTCTTCTGCTCACCAAGGCTGCATTTAGTTGATCAAAAATACAGTAAAAAATAGTAATATTATTGCAATTTAAAATAACTATTTTCTATTTGAATATATTTTAAAGTGTTATTCCTGTGATGTCAAAGCTGTATTTTCAGCATCATCAGTCTTCAGTGTCACATGATCCTTCAGAAATCATTCTGATATGATGATTTGATGACCAAGAAACATTTAATATTATTATAAGTGTTGAAAACATTTGTGCTGCTTGATATTTTTGTGGAAACCATATATTTTCTTTCAGGAGTCTTCTGAATCTTCAAAAGAACAGTGTTTATTTGAAATAGAAATCTTTTGTAACATTATAAATTTACTGTCACTTTTGATCAATTTAATGCATCCTTGCTAAATAAACTGATCTTGATGAGACTGATTATGTCCCTCACAACCTTGTTTTCATTCATATCAAATTAAATATGGCTGCTTACATTTTAAGTTGTTTCCGTGAGTTAATACCACCGCAACAATGTACAGTTTTGGTGCTCCAACACCACCCATCCTGGATGTACTAAAACAGCTGAGATTTCAGCCCCCGACTGAGAAAATTGCATTGGGCTATTTTTGCGCAATTTTTTTATTGGCCACAGACCTGCCAACCCTGATTAAAATGATTTGATGACCAATAAGACCTGCCTTCCGCAGGTCTTATTGTGAATATCTGGAGGAGTTTCCTCTGCAGGCCCTGCCCCAGCTGTCTGCTCTCTCTGGGCGACCCCTCTCAGATCATGGTCTTCTGGTCTTGGTCATGCAGTATGGACTGAACCGGACTGATACACTAGGGCCCGGTCGGGCTGAGTCAGAATGGACCAAAGCCTGGAGGTCCAACTTCCTCCATCCCGTCCTGTACTACTACAACACACTACCTACAGGTGAATATATTGTATGTTTAAAGGGTTAGTTCACCTAAAAATGAAAATTCTGTCATTAATTACTCACCCTCATGTCGTTCCACACCCGTAAGACCTTCGTTCATCTTCAGAACACAAATTAAGATATTTTTGATGAAATCTGAGAGCTCTCTGACTCGTCCATAGGCAGCAATATAACTACAACTTTCAGAAAGGTTCTAAAGACATCGTTAAAACAGTCAATGTGACTGCAGTGGTTCAATCTTAATTTTATGAAGCGATGAGAATAGTTTTTGTGCACCAAAACAAAAATAACGGCTTTATTCAACAATATCTTCTCTTCTGTGTCATTCTCATACTCTGTTGACGTTCAGCGCTTCCATGTTTACATTAGAATGCCGGCCCAGTATTGGCCAATGCTGTTCACGTGAGCAGTACGACACGTGTGTGATGCTGACGCAGGAGCCGGCCAATAATGAGCCGGCGTTTGGGCGTAAACATGGGAGCGTTGCACTATGTTCACTACGTCAACAGCGTAGGAGAGAAGAGTTTCTCAAATAAAATCATATATTTTTTTTGTTTTTGCACACAAAAAGTATTCTCATCGCTTCATAACATTAAGGTTGAACCACTGCAGTCACGTCGACTATTTTAACGATGTCTTTAGTACCTTTCTGGACCTTGAAAGTGTTGATTATATTGCTGTCTATGGACGAGTCATATACCTCTCGGATTTCATCAAAAATATCTTAATTTGTGTTCTGAAGATGAACGAAGGTCTTACGGGTGTGGAACGACATGAGGGTGAGTAATAAATGACTGAATTTTCATTTTTGGGTGAACTAACCCTTTTAATTCTTAAATCGCTTGAACTCTCACATATGTGGAAGTGTATGAGATTGGGGTGTTTTGAGAATATATTTTGGACTTTATGTCGATGTCCTATTAAAATAAGTGTGCTTTATGTTTCTATAGAGAAAGATATGAGACAGCGTCCAGTTGGCTGGCCACTACCACGACCTGAGGCCATTCATCACATGGTCGAGGACTTCCTGACTGAATGGGATCAGCCCATATCACACAGCCAACCTCTCAGACGCTTCCTTGAGCACTGCCTCCAAACTGACCTCAGGGCCTTTTATGCTGGTCAGTACATACTATACACAAATGTGAGACATTTGAGTGCCAATAATTCAGCAAATAAAATTCACTAAATATGCACATTATGGATATTTTACAATACAAAAAGTTGGGGTCAGTAAGATTTAAAAAAAAAAAAAAAAAAAAGAAATTAATACTTTTATTCAGCAAATTCATATTTGACGTCACAGGAATAAATTACATTTTAAATTATATTACAATAGAAGACAGCTATTTTGTATTGTAATAATGTTTCACAATATTACTGTTTTTATTGTATTTTTGATCAAATAAATGCAGCCTTGGTGAGCAGAAGAGACTTTCAGAACGTTAAAAAATCTTACGGACACCGAACTTTTGAACAGTATTGTGTATGCCCAAAAAAAAAAAAAAACTTTTTTTCAACTGTTCTTGCAAGACTTAATAATTTATTATGTGCTTCTATGTGTCCTTTTCCCTCAGAATCCTGTTTCCTTCTGTCCCTCACCAGTCGTACCCCACCCCTCTTTTGCCGCCAAGGTTACTTAAGAAAGCAGGGCATTATGGGAAACAGCCACCTATGGCAACATGCCCGTGAGGCAGGACTCATGGCAGATCATCAGGGAGAAGTTGCGCCCGGCAATGATGCATCGATTTCTGAATACCTAAAACATGCTGGCGCTGCGGTTGTTTCAACTATGAACTTTGACCTTTGAGGGGCATTAATGGTGCCAAAGACTGAATCTGTTCTGTTTTCAAAATCCTGTTCATCTACCTCCCACTTCTCATGGAATTTACTTACATTTTTATAGAAAACATCCCACATCCAGCATGCTCAGACTATGATCAAACATGTGGTTAAATGACAGTGAAATAATGAGTATTACCTTGCCATAGTTTTTATAAGCCAACGTATAGAGTTATATACTGTTTTATGGTGTTGGGTTTGGTGTTGCAGTACAATGCATAACTTTTTTTTTTTTTTACTATTGTTAGAGGTATATAAAGTATTTTCATGGGTTGACATGCATGTATGTATATTTATAACTACAATAAAGTCATCCCATCTCTGAATAATTTAAGAAAGGTGTGTGTTTGTACTTACCTTAGTATGTAAAATTAAAAATATGGAATATATAATATAAAATAAACTGCATTGTAGCATAAAAAATAAAACTGGTTCAGAAACGCATTATTGTAGTCATTTAAAAATCTTTTGTTATTGAAAAGACTGGGATATTAGAAAAGGAGTTTTCAAAATCTAAAACATTGGTTCTCAAAAAAAACAAAATAACAATATTAGTAAACATAAAATAACCTCACATTTGCTAACGATTTTTTCAAGGATGTATGATGCTGTTAGATGAGAGCTAGGCATGTATAGTTCCTGATTTTGCTAATTTATCGTTAATTTATTTCAATATAATTTTGTTTAAATATTTTACGTTAAATAATTTAAACATATAAGGCCCTTAAATCCAAGACCCTATTCCGTTTTTATAAAATATAATAAGTGGGAAATCACCTTTTATGGAAATCACATACATATTTATTACGCTAGCACCATACGTTCTCCGAATGGACGAGTTCTTTAACAACGTCGATGCTGATTGGCTATCTAGGTCACGATGAACGTAGACTAAGCAATACAGGCGTGTTTTGCTAAAAACAAGCGCAAAACATTGAAACAGTGCCATTTTGGCTCAATTGGGCTCATAGTTCAGTGCTTATTAGAGCACGGAACGATTCATATTCGATATCACAACATTTACTCGCAATGAACGAAAAAGCAGCTCTGTTTCTTTATTTAAAAACCTCGCTCGAAATGCAGTCTTGAAGAATTGCGCTTGTGCGACAGTGTTGCGTTAGGTTTGTGCAAAAGATACAGTGTTTACATTCTGTTGGTACTCGCATTTACATGCTGACATTAGTCCTGTAAACGCCTTATTAATATGGATGGGTCGAGCCCACTTGTTGCAGCTGCCTCGGATGGTGACCGGTCCAGTTCGGAGGGAGAGTACACGGTAACGAACGGACCTGCTGTGAGAGACACCGAGAAACGGGAGGATGAGACGCCGATGGAAGCTGCAGGTGCGGTCGGGTTCAGTATCTCCCGTCTAGACACGCTGAGCGCGCTGAGACTCAACCGAACCCGACCGTCTGCGGACACGGAGCTCCGGTATCTGCATTTGTTATGGCAGCCCGGTGAACTGCTACAGGCGGGACGGAGTTCGCCGGGAAAGATGACGTCGAGCAGGGTGAGGCGGCTGGGAAGAGCCCGGAGGAACATGGGGCCCATTGGAAAAGACCTGTATGGTGTGTGCATGAACAAAAATGTCACAAAATAATACATTAGAATTGTTACATCTTGTCTAATAGTATTTATACTGTGTACATGTTGGTTACCTCAGTTATTAGACACTATAAACAAAATTTTGTACCACACAAACGAGTAACAGGAATGAAACTCTATATAAATATGTATATGCTAAATGAGTATGTCACTAAATGTTAAATGAGCTGGTTTATTTTGTGAGGTTTGTATTTTTTCATGTGTAATTAGCTATATTATATATGTAAACTTTATTTAATCAGTGTTTAAAAGCCTCATTTGTGTGAGTGTGTTGATCATCAACTCAGTATGTCAAAATAGATATTGTATAATATATTAGATATTATAGTCAGTTGTCTTAATCATGACCCAGAGTGTTCCTGTTAACCAATTCTGTATCGTTTTCTCCTCCAAGCTGTGAAGAGGCTCAGAGAAGCTGCCAACTCCAATGATATTGACACAGGTGAGGATCATCAGCGTGACAGTAGTGGTCCCACTTGATGCTAAGATTTGATCTACAGTGAAATTATAGTCTTTTATTATTAACTTTTTTTCCCTCTTAGTTCGTAGATTGCTAGAAGATGACACTGATCCTTGTGCTGCTGATGACAAGGGCAGGACGGCCTTACACTTCTCTTCCTGCAATGGCAACGAGAGTATTGGTAAGATCAGACAAAACTGATTGATATGAACTTTTCATAATGGCATTCATTGCATTATATGGCATTTTAATGGCTTAAATGCAGTAGCACCAAATATTGCTTTGCATAACAAAATATAAAACCAAGTGGCATTTATTAAAGAAAAATAGCATGAGCACACTTGTGGAAAAACGGCACAAAAAGGTTGTTTGGGTTTTAAATGATAAAACAATACATATACTTTTCAAAAAGACAATTAGCTTTAACTATTTCTGAGAATTTATGTTTAGATTTTGTGTCTAGGCACTGATACATATACATTTTTAATTGTGGCTTAATTTTACAAAAATTTCATTAGAATAAGATTAAAAGAAGACATATTGTAATGTTTTTTACATTTACAACTTTCTTTAGTGTATAATGTTTCTGTTTGAGCATGAAAAAGGTCTGCAAAGTTACAAAGCACCAGTGGCGGCTCGTAATGGGTGACACAGCCTATCCAAAATTCACAGGTGAAAATGGGAGAAGGATGATTTAATGTTAATAAAATTCCCAGTTATTCTTTTATATTTATTTCATGTCTCAGAATGTGTATTTCTTGTTTTTAATTTCACCACTGTAACACCATATTACTGAAGTTGGAGCCACCGCTGCTCTTAACTGGACGTGCCGAATCTGCCAAAACTGTACTGAGTCTGAGGGGATAGAGAAGGAAAAAAAAAAAAAAAAAAAAATTAGCCAATCACCATTGAGTATTTAACTTTCAGCAGTTAGAGTGTTGAGAAAAAATACATTGCATAGGAGCCAAGCCTCCCTTGGTATATCAACCAATCATCACAGAGACGTAAATGACGTGATATTAGTTTGAACTGCTACTATCGCTGATAATGTAGGCTCTACTACCTTAATTATGGAGAGTAGAAATAATGAATATTTGATCGCAAACAAATTTACCAAGCTACCATTCGAACAGCAGCTACAAAAAAAGTTGAATATATCCTACAGCAATCAGCTTCACTAAACGACCGAATGTGCCGATTTGAACAGGCATTTAAAAGGACAGAAGAATTGGATTTGTGCTAGGCTAGGTGAGTAAAATTATATTGTCTTGCTGTACATAATTTGTCATTTTATTTAAATGCTCTGTCTAAAAGTGACCAAAAAGCCATTTTAAAGCAAAAAAAAAAAAAAAATCCTTGTGAGGGGATCCCCAGACCGCTACTATTTAGTGTGCCTCCTCTATTTCAAAACCCACCAGCCGCCACTGCAAAGCACAAGGTCTGTTCCAAAGGGAGTCATTCTATATATTAGTTTCTGAAATCCCAGAAAAGATTGTAGTCTTGAGTTTCCTTCCAGGAACGTATATGTCACAATATTCCTCATTTAAGTAATTTTCTCCCAAGGCATACACAAAATAAAGAGGCGAGGCCTGGTTGAGTTGCGTTAGTAGTGTGTTGAAACTTACTGTAATGGAGCGTGGCATTTCTGAAAGACATTGGAAGCGGTTGATCAGTCACAACACTCTGGTCCAGCAGACTGATCAGATTTGAAAAGGTGTTTTTTTTTTTTTGAAAGGTCATAATAGGTCCTTTTTAAACATTTCCCGCTTTCTTTTTCCATCTCCACTTTTAACAATGTAGTTAAGTTGTTGCTGAGTTATGGTGCTGACCCAAACCAGAGAGACAGCCTCGGAAACACACCACTGCATCTGGGTAAGAATGTGCATAAGCACATTTGTTTGGTCACACATTTATTCGCACCATTATATATAACTAGAAGCTAAAGTTCATAAACAAACTTTGATGTTGGCTTGGGCAAGCTTTGATGGGCAGCCCGAGTGAAAAGAGCCAATGCACATGTCTGTTCCGTGTCTAGGAAATAAGCTTACTCTGACTTAAATTGTCTTTTACAGCTGCCTGCACCAACCATGTGCCTGTCATCACAACCTTACTGCGAGGAGGTACGATTGATTTTGTACGACTGAAAAACCAATGGATCTAAATCTTATTCATCTGAGATCTTTCTGATAGTTCTAGTTCTTATCAAATAGATCTTTCTGATAGTTCTTAACAAATTACCCCAAAGCCATTCATAAATCTAATTCATTACTAGTTCAAACATTATGAACGTTCCCTTAGGTGCCCGTGTTGATGCTCTGGACCGTGCTGGAAGGACTCCTCTTCACCTTGCCCGTTCGAAGCTCAACATCTTACAAGAGGGAGACTCACGTAGCCTAGAAACCCTCAGAGGAGAGGTCACACAGGTGATTAACACATGCCTGATATACTTAATGCTAGAGCTGGGTATTGACACAAATTTCATGCTTTGATTAGGGGTTGCACTGACTAATCGACTAGTCGACTTTAATGCTTTGCCATGACTCTTTACGCTTGATGTTGACTAGTCGCCTATAGAGGGCTCAACAGGATAAGAAATATTTGAAGTCCACATTTACGCTCCATATCCAACAGTAAATGACAAATAAATGTATACTCTGAGAACGCTCCACAAGATATCTTTGATTATACCATCTGGATGCTCACCATTGATCAGGTGAGTGAACGTTTTAAACAGCTTATTGTACACCAAAGTTAATCGCCTTTCTAAACTAATGTGCTGCTGCATTGTAATGCACACACATACAGACATTAGCGTGTGCATCACGTGCACATAGAAATTTTAAGTAGCGCAGAAATGTATTGTCAACACTGTTCTGTGATTTATCAGTAAAAAAAGTTCTAGCATATATTTCTTAGTAACTAAAACCCACAGCTTCACTATTTGTAGAGAAAAGCTGCCAGGTAGAATTAATTCACACACGCAATCGCTCTTTTACTAATGCATTCAAATAAATGTAATCTTTACTGTGCTACTTTATCTGTATCTGATTTAGAACAAGCAGAAATCTGTGCGAAATATAACGAACCATAGACAAAAGATTCAAGAACTGATAAAAATAAGCTGTTATGTAGGAGCAATAGCCTTGTGGGCAGCGATATGTCATATGCAATAGCTTTGCACCCGTATTCGAGTCTCAGCTCGAGGGTCAGGCTTATTTGTTCATTAATGATGTCATCAGCGACTAGTTGACGTCGACTCGACTTTAATCACATAAATGTCGACTTTAAAAAATCTGAAGTCGTTCAACCCCAAGATTTAATGCGATTATGATTTACAAGCTTGCGATTCGATTCAATTCCGTTATCGATTCATTTCAATATATATCAGGAGCATTACATGGCAAATTTTCTCAAGGAAAAAAAATTAACTAATCCTGTAAACTATACAGAGAACACTGTCAGATGGTATTACTATAATTTTGAAAGTTAAAATTAACTGATTTGTATACAAACATGCAAATTACACACAAGGAAGTTTTTATAATATTAAAATAATTTTTTAATGACAAAATATTTCTAGTCCAATTAGTTGGAAATATGGGGGAAATCATATTGCATTTTTAAGGGTTAATTTTTTTGAAATTGAAATGTATACATCATCTGAAAGCTGAATAAATAATCTTTCCATTGTTGTATGGTTTGTTAGGATAGGACAATATTTGGCCGAGATACAATTATTTGAAAATCTGGAAACTGAGGGTGCAAAAAAATCAAAATACTGAGAAAATCCCCTTTAAAGTTGTTCAAATGAAGTGCTTACCAATGCATATCCACTATATTTACGGTAGGAAATTTACAAAATATCTTCATGGAACATGATCTTTAAAAGAAAAATAGATAATTTTGACCCATACAATGTATTGTTGGCTATTGCTACAAATATACCCATGTGACTTATGACTTATGTGGTCCAGGGTCACATTTAAAATGTGATCTAAAAAAATTACAGGTTTGCTCTGCTTGTTTGTAGGGCTGCACAATTTAGCCAAAATGTTTTATTATTATTACTTAAAAATAAAAATCACTAAATACAAACAAAACAAGAAATATTATTATTGTATCGAATAAGTATCTAATAAAAATAATGTAATTTTATTTAACACTTCAACTGTAAAATTACCATACTAATATTTACGGCTGTCTTAATTTCTTCATTTTCAAAGTTAAGCCATCAAACTTTTATTTTGATGGAAAACAGCAGGGTGCCCTCAAAGCGAAGCACTTACTGTGAACCAAACCGCTCAGACACTCAGTGCCGTACTTCACTCTGAAACATGCAGTGCATATATTTATTTAACTAAATCACGGCCTTTGCAATTTTCATAATTGTACTAAGTCATACCGCGATTTTGGTTTAATTTCGATTCTTCTTGCACTCTTAATGTCGACTATAAAAGTCACTTTGGATAAAAGCATCTGTCGAATGCATAAGTGTAATTGTAATGACTACTGGGCAAACATAATGTCTCCTAATTAATATTAATGAGCCAGAGTGATAAGGTTTATAATATGCCCCCCCCCCCCCCCCCCCCCCCCCACTTTTCAGATTGTTCCTATGCTCCTGTTGTACTGTACATGCTTGTATATGTGCTGTAACGAAAGATGAACCATTGATCTCTGGATATGTCTGTAGATCATTCAAATGCTGCGGGAATATCTGAATATAATGGGACAGAGTGAAGAGAGAGAGAAACTAGAGCACATCTCAAACCAGCTGCAGAACACCCGCACCAGAGAGCAGGTACGACTCACACACATCTAGGATCGAGCTTCACAGTGCATGTATTTCATTCCCTTTGATATTTTAAAGAAGTCAGCGGCTCGGTTATACTTCAGGAAAATTAATAAATATACAATATATGAACCCTTGTATAGGGATGCATTGATAATGAAATTCTGGTCATATATCGATTAGCTGAGCCTGATAATTATTTTCATGTTCTGGCTGATAACTGATAAATGGTTGATGTTATAAAAATATTCTAATTTGTGAAAAAAAGAAAATATAAAATAGGTTATAATATTGTTCTCATTGGAAACAAATCGGTCTCCTTATAAGTACAGTCTTTTGATATCCCTGTAGCTTCGGGACGTTGTAATTCTTTCATGTGATCCACAGGTGGACGAGGTGACAGACCTACTGGCCAGCTTCACCTCTCTCAGTATTCAGATGCAGAATATGGGAGACAGGTAGAGATGGACTGAAGAAAAGACGTGAGAAGATGGGACAACTGTGGCTGGGAAAATAGGAAAAACTATTTATGTATGACATGGCTACATTTTATATATATATATATTACAACTGTGTAATTATGGTTATTTAAATTCAATTTCAACTGAGAACATGATGAACTGCCTTTTATTTCTGTTACTGGAACAATTCCTTCCTGTTATGCCTCTATTGTAGCCTATTATGTCACTGTTTACTGTATATCCATTTTTGTAAATGACAGCCAAATAAATTACATAATGCTGAGAGTGTATGCGGACTCTGTCATTGATGCAATGATGTAATAATATTAACACTAAAGTATAAGCTGTTAATTTATCATATCGTTTATCTTAGTAAATATCGCTAATTCATATTATTGTCAGTTTTTTTATTTGGAAAAGAAAATGGGTGCTTTCATTGTTGTAATACACTCTCTGGTCTCAAAGTCCCTCCTCCTCATCTTTGGCTGCTTTGTTGTTGACTCCCATCAAAGATGGCGTCGCGCGCCAACTAAACCCACATCCTACCCGAGGTAATATTTCACTGATTTTTGCACAACACCTCGGATATCTGCATGTAAATTGCATGCATTCTGTGCCATTTTTGCAGTGCAGAAGAAACCCATAAAATTGCATGGTGAGAACGCTCGGTTATTTGAGTTGTAACCCGATACCGGCCTATGTGCACCGCAGCCGCGGGTCTGCGCGCGCTGAACGATCCGTCAGAGACGCGCGACACGTCCGCAGCTGCTCGAATCCACTTGAGCTGAAACAGGGAAGCGCTGGATCCTGATGAAGCGAGGGGAAGGGGGTGTGTGAGTGTGCATTTCTTCAAAAGTAGGCGGGAAATGTTCAATAATGAGTGTTGAGGCAGATCTTTTCGTTCGTGTTGTTGGGATTCCCGCAAATGTCACTGGAAGCTGGACTAAAGTTGTGGCTGGAGGAAAGCTGATGTGTGTTGCAGAGCCTGATCTGTCACTAATGAGTGTGTGTGCCTTCAGTAGCACATCTTCAGAGTTATTTAACATTTCTGCATGCAACATTAGTAGAATTGGAAGAAACCTTTTACTTAAATCAGTAGATTTTTGTAATGAGTTTTGTTTTTTTCCAGTATTAGTTCCTTTTATTTATTTAGTTTTACATCTTTAATATGTTAAGCATCTGATTATATGGCATTAAAATGAAAACTTAAATTCAGTTTTATTTGTATTGTAATTTCTACATTACATGGTGTTCTAAAGAAAGCTTTTGTGCCTTTTAGTCTATAATGAAATGATCTTTTAGCATATAATTAGGGCTGCCAACTTTTGAGTTCAGCTTGGAGTGAGAATTAGGGAGTGGGTTTGGTATTGATATGGAATTGATTTAGCTCTCTTTTCATTTGGATACATATTACATGGACTTTTCTCAGGGAAAAATAGTTCTCAACTAATGTAAACGGAACCCTGTCAGCTCGTACATTATTATTAAAGGTTCATTAACAACTGATTTGTATATAATTGCATATAAGGCTGTTTTTTATATAATAATAATAATAATAACATTATTATAATAACTTTTTAGTGTAAAAATATATTGAATATGTAATGTTTTGTTTTTTGCACAATCTTCCTTTCTAGAGTATGTTTCTTGCTAATTATACAGTTTATGGACATGTTCACGTTACGTGACATTTACAAGCTGTTTTATCCGCGGTTGAAACACTGATTGAGCGATTGCATGATATATTTTCAGTAAGTTGTAGGCCAACTGGATTTTTCCAACATACCCTCTGATGTTCATTAATTATTTTGTGCTATAACTAGTAGTAAAATGGAAGAGATGATCGGTTCACGTGCCACTTGAACTGAGGTCTGTCAATCTGTCACACCACATTAGAGCGCCAAAACGCTCCTGTCACCGCATTGTCCGTGTCCTTTTTGCTCCACAATGTTTTTTTGTTTTTTGTTTTTTTCCACAGTGTGAGAATGTGAACACGAGATTTGGCAGTCCTGATATAATGTTTCTTTGTCTTCCAGGGAAAAAAAAAAAAAAAAAAAATATATATATATATATATATATATATATATATATATATATATATATATATATATATAATGTTAAAAATTATAATTATAAAAAAATCAGCTTTTTCGTCCATTAAAATGTTCTTAAGAGTGAGAATGTGACTAGTACATACAGAAGTGCAAGTTACATGGAAACAGAATTATTAGTTATCTAAGCTGGAAAGGTCTTTGTTTTTAAAATGCTTTGTTCTAGTCAAGAGTGTTTTTTGGACTGAACTTTATTTTAATTTGTTTTTGTGCATTAGAGTCACAAGACTGACCAGTCCCACCTTAAGAACCAGGACTGAACATGGCCTTTGAGGAGATAAAGAAGAAAGGAATGATGGGTAATGATTGTCAGACAAAAGCACGATAATACACTCAAACATGTCCATTGAAAACCTACTGTGAAACTGTTTTACCTGTAGATATTTCGGGGATGGAAGGAGAGGTCGGTCTTGTTGCGGGTCGCAGCCAAAGAGAGAAGAGACGCTCGTATAAAGATCTGTTAAGAGAGGAAGAAGAAATCGCAGCGCAGGTGCGCAAAACCTCCAAGAAACACCACAAGGTAACAGCAGGGAGTTACGGTAACATCTAACATCAAGGTGCATCATATTAACAAGAGGTTGACAAGAATTATTGCTGTCCATTGATTTTATCAGTATATACACCGATCAGGCACAACATTATGACCACTGACAGGTGAAGTGAATGACACTGATTATCTCTTCATCACGGCACCTGTTAGTGGGTGGGATATATTAGGCAGCAAGTGAACATTTTGTCCTTAAAGTTGATGTATTAGAAGCAGGAAAAATGGGCAAGCGTAAGGATTTGAGTTAGTTTGACAAGGGCCAAATTGTGATGGCTAGACGACTGGGTCAGAGCATCTCCAAAACTGCAGCTCTTGTGGGGTGTTCCCGGTCTGCAGTGGTCAGTATCGATCAAAAGTGGTCCAAGGAAGGAACAGTGGTGAACCGGCGACAGGGTCATAGGCGGCCAAGGCTCATTGATGCACGTGAGGAGCGAAGGCTGGCCCGTGTGGTCCGATCCAACAGACGAGCTACTGTAGCTCAAATTGCTCAAGAAGTTAATGCTGGTTCTGATAGAAAGGTGTCAGAATACACAGTGCATCGCAGTTTGTTGCGTATGGGGCTGCATAGCCGCAGACCAGTCAGGGTGCCCATGCTGACCCCTGTCCTCTGCTGGGAAATCTTGGGTCCTGCTACCTATGTAGATGTTACTTTGACACGTACCACCTACCTAAGCATTGTTGCAGACTATGTACACCCTTTCATGGAAACGGTATTCCCTGGTGGCTGGCGCCTTTTTTAGCAGGATAATGCACCCTGACACAAAGGAAAAATGGTTCAGGAATGGTTTAAGGAGCACAACAACGAGTTTGAGGTGTTGACTTGGCCTCCAAATTCCCCAGATCTCAATCCAATCGAGCATCTGTGGGATGTGTTGAACAAACAAGTCCGATCCATGGAGGCCCCACCTCACAACTTAAAGGATCTGCTGCTAACATCTTGGTACCAGATAGCACAGCACACTTCAGGGGTCTAGAGGAGTCCATGTCTCGACGGGTCAGGGCTGTTTTGGCAGCAAAAGGGGGACCAACACAATATTAGGAAGGTGGTCATAATGTTATGCCTGATCGGTGTATGTTCCGTAACTGTGTTGTAGATTCTAATGATATTAATAAACACGCAACTTGATGTTATGTTACCTAGGTAGATATGACATCTGGTCTGAGAAGGATTTGGACCTGTGTTTTTCCCTCTCAGGCCACTTGTTATTGACTCTCGCTTAGGGATGCTTCGATCACTCGGCTGATTATCACTTCCTGTGACTCGCAACTTGTCTGATCACATAAACTGACAAAAAGCCTACTATTTTAAGGCTTCAGCATCACTTTCCTGTCATCACCCGTGTGATAGTTTTAGAAGTGTCAAGAAAAGATGAAAAATGTATGTGCCGCCTCAGTCTTCCTCAAGTGTAAGTAAGATAATAAAAATACTGGTTACAAAGTGGGATACAATTCAAATATCTTTATTAAATAACTCCTATATCAGTAGCACCTGTTTCCCCAAGCTCAACGAAGAACAAATATTAAGACCAGGAGTGACGAGTAATTCTAAATATTACAACTGTAATGAAAATACTACAATTATATTAAAATAACTTAATGTGCAGTATTTGGATATTACAATATTTTTTATATTATTATAATATATTAAAATGACTAAATAAAATATAAATAATGGCAATTACACTAATTAAATATTGACTTAATGCACAAAACTGTCACATTTTGTTTGATTATATGTATAGGTTATATTTGAATGACATTAAGAATTGTAGTTTAGTTCCTCAGGTTTATGTATTTTAATATGGATAATATTTTGTGTGGAAGCCTACTAGTTTTTTTTTTTTAGGCCTATTAAAAAAACTGATTTAAAATGTATATTTTTGTGTCTATTTCATTAAAGTTGCACTATGTTGATGGTTTTCACGGGACGTTGCACACATACGTCACTCACCCATGCGTGACTTGTTATATCCGCAAATAGAGAAAAGTTGCTCCGGTTACTTTCACACGTGTATGTTGTGCGAGTGGCATAGGTTAGTTGTCACATCAAGTGAGAAAGGTTGACATGGAGCAGCTAAATCTCCAACTTCTAGGGAATTGCCCATGTTAAAAACATCAACAGTTACTCTACATGAACTCTAGAGTTCATTAACAATTACAGTAATAACAATTATCAATTATATAACAATTATCAGTAATTATATCGTCTGTAAAACCCTGATCAGAGCATCCCTAGTCTTCCCATTGTAGCAGTAGAATTAGATCAGTAACCATACGTGGATTGTTTCCTCACTAACATTATCTTTCTGGTACATATCACGCTTGTTTCAACATGCACTGTTGTCTTTTTAGGATTCTGACCTTTTCCTATTAGGAGGAGATTCTCACAAGAAAAAAAAGAAGCACTTGAGTGATGACTACTATCACAGAGGTGAGGAGTTTTCTCTTGTTTTAAAGGCAGCATTAGCTCTGTTCAACCAACACAAAACTGGGTGAAATATTGGGTCATATTTTATTATGTGGGTCATAAGTATGGGTCAATTTTATTCCTTTTTTACTTTTATATTACATTAATATTTTATATTTTTGTTTCTATATTGTGCGTGTGTGTCTGTGTATATGTAATATATATATATATATATATATATATATATATATGTATATATATATATATATATGTATATATATATATATAAGACAATATATGTTAAATAAATATTAATTTAATAAATTAAATATATTTAACATACATATAAATATTAATAATTATTATTATATATAATATAATTCTCAATTGAATCGTCTTAAGCCAAGGAATTGGGGGAGAATAGAATTTTGTTTCTAGCCCTTACGGTTCAAAAGTTATTAGCATAAATATAAGTGCAAATTTGGACAGTTGGTGGCTCCAAATTTCCTATGGTGACAGTTCAGACTGGCCTTTATCAGTGTGCCAAATTTCATAACTTTCCTGCAAGCGTTTCTATGGGCTGCCATAGACTTCCAGAGAGGAAGAAGAAGGTGATAAAAAATAGGTGCAGAACAATAGGTGATAAAAAAAAACTTTTGCAGGGTTTTTGTACATAAATGTGTGTTGGCAGTGTGTATACAATCACCCTATAATGATAAAAATCCAACCGCCCCTTTTTTTTTTAATCCCCATAAATCATAAGGAGTGTCTCAGAACAAGCCGTTTCCAGATCCTTGGCAATGTGACGTCACATTAGCCACAGGCCCCACCCACGAATGTTGACAGACACTGCCGTTTTAACATAGAACCGCCCTGAGCGAGTTCACAGCGAGTTGTGCAGTTTGCCATTACTGCACTGACGAGAACATCTCCCAAGCGTTTTAGGTGTTCTGTAGCTGGATAGATTAATCCACATAGCTCTCTCCCATTTACTCCCGAAATCTGAGCCGCTGAAGACGAGGTGGATTCATTTTGTTTTTGAAGAAAATGCTCCCTCAACTCTGCCGAAATTTGTTTATGTCTGCGTGAATCATTTCACACTGGACTGCTTTGTGAACCAATGTCAATACAAAGGGACAATACAAAACATACAGTCTCCAGAGTGATACTGGATACGGCAGTAATGAAGGTGAGACCACTTTATTACAGTTCATTGGAGTTGATTTACGGATATAAAGTGTACCAGTTTATTAAGCACCACCCGAAAAGGCATAATGTATATATTTGTTTACTGTTAGTTGTAACAAGTGTTTCTGTGTAATTCACTGTGTATGTTGATGATAATGCAAGGGAGAGAGAGAGAGTTTATGGATAATATTTTAATGCACACTTACACTGTGTTTTATTAAGCTTTTACAGTGATTTTCCAGAGTGAAGACATACGCTTCATATTTTGTGTGAAGTACAATAAACGTCATTAAACTCATCGGTAAAGTCGAATGGGGTCCGGTACAAAAGGCTTGTACTAATATAGTGGATAAAAACAAGAAGATAATGTAAGTTATAACCGTAATTGAACTAAACTATACCTGTTCTGTCTCCATGCAGCATATATTCGCAGTTTCTGACATTATAGTGCGTCTGACTGAATCCTGACACCAGAGAATCAGCTCTTGAAGCTCCGCCCTCTTAGGCCGAACGCAGCAGCTCATTTGCATTTAAAGGGCACACACTGAAACGGCGCGTTTTTGTTCAACCCCAAAAAGTGGCAATTTTAACATGCTATAAAAAATTATCTGTGGAATATTTTGAGCTAAAACTTCACATACACACTCTAGGGACATCAGAGACTTATTTTACATCTTGTAAATGGGGGCATAATAGGTCCCCTTTAAAATAGTTTCTAAACTCTCCCCACAGACCATCACAGCTCTGGTCAGCCACCCCACAAGAAGAAGCGCAAGTCTTCAGATCCCTCCCTCTCCTCTTCTCACCCGTCCCAGTCCACAGATACAGCCATGGGCCTCCTGGAGGCCATTACCTCCCCGCTGGCCACGGGCTCCGACCCCACCCCGCACTTCTACAAAAAACCCTCCTACCCTCCCCACGCCTCCTCGCACTCCTCCAAAGACCGCAAACAGGACGGTGGCTCAAAGAGCAGCCACTCCTACTCGCACTCACGTCCACCCGGCTCGTCCTCGTCTAAAAAGCATTCCTCCTCCTCAAAGTCATTGCTGTTCCATGGAGGAGCTGGAAAAGGAGAGCCGCTGACACTCTGTGAAGCTGACGGCTTGAAGATGAAGCTCATCCTTTCTTCAAAAGAGAAGAACGAAGGTGTGGGGACGAACGAGGGATTCTCCTTCCCGGTCCATTCTTCTTCCTCTTCGGGTGTGGTAGGCCATCATTCATCCTCGAGCTCAAAGAAAGGAGGGATGAAGAAGGAGAAAGACAAAGACAAAATGATGTCGAAGCCACCAAAGAAAAAGCAGCACAGCCGAGAGCCGTTGCCTGTGGTGGGGAAAGAGGTCGAGGTCGTGGGTGAGTGAGAACTTACACTTTTTACTTTAATCTGTTCTTTAATATCAGGTCTACTGATAAATGACATTGGTGGATCTTTAAATAAAAGCACCCAATAACTATATAATAACTTATTTAATGTGTTTTTTTTAATAAATAAAATTATATTTACTAATAACATAATAATTAAATTGTTTTTTTTAAAGTGAGAAATGTGTAGAAAACAAATAAAAACAAAGATATATACAGTACTGATTAAAAGATTTGTTTTGGAAAAAAAAATCATACTTTAATTCAGCAAGGATGCATTAAATTAATAAAAAAGTTACAGTAATGACATCCTTTGAACTGTCTATTAATCAAAGAATCCTGAAAAAAAAAAAAAGATCAGCATTTGTTTTAAACATTGATAATAGTAAGAAATGTTTCTTGAGCATCATAAAATCATATTATTATGATTATTGAAGGATCATGTGACTGAAGATTGGAGTAATGATGCTGAAAATTCAGCCTTTGAATCACAGGAATAAATTACATTTCAACATATATTCAAATAAAAAAAACAGTTATTTTAAATTGTAATAATATTTTACAGTATTTCTGTTTTTACTGTATGATTGATCAAATAAATGCATCCTTGGTTTAGATTTAGATCAACAACAACAACTTATCACAAATATAATGGCATAAATATCAACAATAGTAATAATTTTTATTTAAAGAAAATAAAAAGTAATACATTTTATTATTACATATTAAAAAAATACATGTTTTTATTGTTGTCATCTGATTATATATATATATATATATTATTGTGTCAAAAAGCAGAAATAAATATTTAACCTAAACAAAAAAAAAAAATCTATTTTTCTTTAACGGAAACATAATCTGTGTCGGTATATGTCATAAAAAGTCAACACTGATCAATCTTTACTTGTGGTGTCTGTATAACTTTCAACATCCATTTGTCCAAACGCTCTAAAAAACAAACAAAAGAAGTCCTCACAGACACTAACCACTAATTTTCTGGTTTTGTTTGCACCAAAGTTGTTTTGATCCGCTGAACGAAAACAAAACTACTTTATTTTTACTGAATGGTGACGCTAGGATGCTGTGGGTGGTTGCCAGGGTGTTTCTATGTAGTTGCTAGTGTGTTGTGGGTGGTTGCTATGTACAAGTAGCACTTGAAAGTTTGAAATTTTCTGTAATTTAATCTATTTTGAGATCATCATCTAAGCCTTAACATGAATTTATTGCGGTGTTAAATGTGTGTTTGTATTCATCAGGTCATTACGGTGGCTCTTACGGAGGCATGGGAGGAGACAGCTCCTCTTCAGGAGGAGAGCTAGAGGCCGGCGAGCTGGTGATTGACGACTCGTACACACATCTTTCTAAAAAGAAGAAAAAGAGCAAGAAGAGCAAAAAGAAAAAGGATAGAGAGCGAGACAGAGAGAAAGGATCCAGGGAGAAGAAACACAGCAAAGGAAGTGGAGGGAAGAAAAGCTGTCCAGGTGAGACGCATTTTAGTTTCTGTAAGGCAAGACACCTCAGGTGAACTGGGTAAAAAATTTAACTAATAGATAGTTGGTTGATTAGACCGTTGCTTGATTACATTAAGAATTGCAACCATTTTTGTATTACAAGTTTTTCAGTTATGTCTAAATATGCATTATTTAAATTTGCACTAATTTGCACAAATGTCCAGAACGAAGATCTGAACACTGGATAAAGCCAGGTTCAAACTTCTTGTTTCACTTTGTTGACATTATAGAGTTTTTACAGAGGGGGCTTTGGATATCTCTTTTTATCACTCCAACAGCCAGAACAAAACAACAACAAAAAAACATTTTCACCATGTTTTTAGGAATAAACTCTGGCAAATAATATATGAACAAACCCTCTGTGGAAAAAAAGTTAGATGTATGTACATACTACTAAAGAGGGGATTTCTGCCTCAGTGCATGAGAAAAAAATCATTTTGAGAAAACGTTCTTTAAAAGATGTGTATTGTAATTGAACTCTTACAGATGCAAATAGATAATGTGTAATAAAATAAACACTTAAAATTGTATTTGTGATGTTTTTTTCCACATCTCAATTCTCACAAGGATGCGTTCTGTGTCCTCGCGTCCTTCCGAGTTCGCTCTTTCAAGGTCGCCTGGCAAGACCGGACTCCAAGAGAACGCAAGTCCGTTCTCTGCGTTCTTGGAATTGAGAAACAGCCTTCATGATGGCCCGAAAACTCAGATTTAACCAGTGGATGTAAAACAATCGCTGTGTCCGAAATCGAATACTTCCCTACTATATAGCATGTGAAAAACAGAATTCAACTGGCGCTGGGGGGGGTCATGTGACAAGACAATTAACACTTTTCAATTACTATTTAAAACAGTTCATGTGACTACAGTAGTTCAACCTTAAAGTTATGAAGCGACAAGAATACTGTTTGTGTGCCAAAAAAAACAAAATAACGACTTTATTTAACAATATCTAGTGATGGGCGATTTCAAAACACTGCTTCATGAAGCTTCGAAGCTTTACGAATCTTTTGTTTCGAATCAGTGGTTCAGAGCTTGTATCAAACTGCCAAAGTCACGTGATTTCAGTAAACGAGGCTTCGTTACATCATAAGTGTTTCGAAATTTCAATGGTTCACCACTGGGGGGCGTGACTTTGGCAGTTTGATACACGCTCCGAACCACTGATTCGATTTCGCTCGCCTTGTGAAATAGGAAGGGGATCTTATTTTAATATTACCACTCCTTAATCTGCACATTTCCACCCACGGTGCCGTCATTTTGTTTTCGCAAGCGAAAACGGTGTACCAGTTCTAAGGCCGTGGCAAAAGGCCATGGAGTCTCGTTAGCTTGGATAGCCTGCAAGTTGACCCTGGCAAGCCTGATTGCTAAAAAAGGAGCGTTTCTGTCCGAGCAATATTTTGGAAAAAATATTAGACCATTTACAGCATTTGATAGCAATCATAAACGTTAGCCTGGTGTGTATGGCTCTGTTTGGCAAACAGGTACACTATGTATTGTGGGCGTCCATACCGGTTTTTGCACAATAGATCAACATGACGGCACATGCTAGTCGTTGAGTTGAATCAACTCCACAGCAACTACATAAATTTATCCACTAACCGTTCAGAGACGTCCAGTTGTATTCTAAAAGTTGTAACGTCTTCCTGAGTTTCTCCGTCAGTGTCCGACTCCAGTTTGAACAATGTAAGGCTGAACACTGCTACTGACAATCGTCATTTTGGCTGCGTGAGATTCTCCAGTTTTGTTGTTGTTGAGAAACTGAAGCGCGAGCTGTTAAAGCTCCGCCCTCTTCTGGAAAGGGGGGCCGGGAGCAGCAGCTCATTGCATTTAAAGGGACACACAAAAACAGTGCCTTTTTTCTCACACCCAAATAGGGGCAAATTTGACGTTATAATAAATGATTTGTGGGGTATTTTGAGCTGAAACTTCATAGACACATTCTCGGGACAGAAGAGACTTATATTACATCTTATAAACGGCATAATAGGTCCCCTTTAAAGCTAAAACTGATTGGTTGTTGTTTTTCATTTTACCGTGGTTACCCTGAATCTGATTTTACTGAATTTAAACTTGTTTCTCTCTCTCTGCTAACCAGGTGATCAGTCCAGAAGCCACTCCCATTCTCACAGCTCAACCAATCACAGCTCTTCTGGTGGCATGTACGCTATGGCTCCACCCACCTCATCCCATCATCATCAAAGCATCGAACTGATGGGTGAGAAGAAGAAGAAGAAGGAGGAAAAGGAGAGAGAGAAACATGACAAGGACAAGGTAAATTAAATCACTTTCTTACACCAGTGAAAACACCTTGAGGTTTGATTTTGGCAGTCATTTTAATGTTCTGTCCTTCATCCTGTCAGCCGAAAGAAGAAGAACACGACAGCCTATCAGGTGTTCTGTAAAGAGTACAGGGTCAATATCAACGCAGAGCAGCCTGGATTAGGTGAGTGCTGCTGTTCTCGGCACATCTGTCAATCATCTCTGCTGTTTTGTGATAGGTTGAATTTTTGTTCTTTTTCTGCTTTAGTTTTCGGGGAGCTGAGTAAGAAACTCGCAGAGGTGTGGAAACAGCTGCCTGAAAAAGACAAACTGGTCAGCAATACCTTGACTTTATAGATTTCAAATAAAAAATGACTCGAATATGAATGTAATAAATGTTTCTGTTGTGCACAATCTTTAGAATCTTTTATCAAAATGTAACTTACTCCATCTCTCAAATGACTTTCCTTTTCCACTGATGTCACCTAGGTTGGTTAATGTTAACTAATGGTTATTTAGTTAATTCATTCATTGTTTTAGGCTATTGTTATACATACTGTATCCTTTGTCAATAAAATTAAAATAGTTAACATTGCAATTTAATGCTGATAAAGAGGCCAGTGTAAATGTTGTATTATTTATATAATATTACAGTGTTTATTAATATTTTGAATTAGCTTTTATTTTCAGATTTTCAGTTTTATTTTTTTTTATTTTGAGTTTTAGTAATTTTATGTGTTTTGTCTTTTTTTATATATATAGCTTTAATTTATTTTATCAAATTATGTACTAGAATTATGTACTGATGTACTACAATTAATAAAACTAAAATATAGTTTTATTAATTGTAGTACATCAGCTTAAACTTATTTCAGTTAGTTGTCCAGGCAGTGTTTCTAATTTTCATTAGGTTTTTCATCTAATAATTATATTTTATTTCAGCTTTATTTAAATTATCGAAAGCCATTTTTAATAGTTTTAGTTAACAATAACAAAACTGAAAGTAGCAAATAATTTGGCATATCTCGACATGATCTGAAGGAAATAACAAGTGAAATAGGTCATTTCATGTGGACTTTAAACACTTGAACATAATGGCAGCGTTTTGTAATTTCAGTCAAATGTGGGACAGTGTTACATATCCTCTCTTTCTGTTCTCTTTCTGACACGGAAGGTTTGGAGACAGAAAGCCCAGTATCTCCAGCACAAGCAGAATAAAGCTGAAGCTATGACGGTCAAGCGGAAAACCTTAACAACCTCAGACAGTAAAAGTAAAGGTAAGACCAAAGCCGATCAGTTTTTCTCAGTTAACTATCTTACACATTTAATTTTTTATGAATGTATCAACACATTTTTGTAACTGCTTGTCTCAGGCTCCAGTAAAGGTGTCAGTTTAGGAGCAGGATTGGCCCCTCAGGGCCGCTCATCTCTGGGTATGTCGTTGTCTCCGGTGCGGGTACCTGATGTGGACCCCATAGATGCAGCAGCTCACCTGCAGCTGCTGGGCGAGTCCCTGTCTCTGATTGGACACCGACTTCAGGAAACAGAGGTTTGTGTCACAAAACTGTCCCTTTTAAGGGCCTTTTAACATATACACTGATGAGCCAAAACATTATGACCAGTCACAGGTGAAGTGAATATCATTGATAATCTCCTAAGAAGCCCACATATTAAAGTATTAGTTCACCCAAAAATGAAAATAATGTCACTTATTACTCACCCTCATGTCGTTCTACACCCGTAAGACCTTCGTTCATCTTCGGAACACAAATTAAGATATTTTTGATAAAATCTGATGGCTCAGCGAGGCCTGCATAGGGAGCAATGACATTTCCTCTCTCAAGATCCATAAAGGTACTAAAAACATATTTAAATCAGTTCATGTGAGTACAGTGGTTCAATATTAATATTATAAAGCGACGAGAATATTTTTGTGCGCCAAAAAAACAAAATAACGACTTTTCAACAATATAGTGATGGGCCGATTTTAAAACACTGCTTCGGAGCTTTGCGAATCGAATCAGTGACTCGGAGCACCAAAGTCACGTGATTTCAGCAGTTTAGCCGTTTGATAGGAGATCCGAGTCACTGATTCGATTCGTAAAGCTCCGAAGCAGTGTTTTGAAATCGCCCATCACTATATTGTTGAAAAGTCGTTATCTTGTTTTTTTGGCACACAAAAAGTATTCTCGTCGCTTTATAATATTAAGGTAGAACCACTGAACTCACATGAACTGTTTTAAATATGTTTTTAGTACCTTTATGGATCTTGAGAGAGGAAATGTCATTGCTGGCTATGCAGGCCTCACTGAGCCATCGGATTTAATCAAAATATCTTAATTTGTGTTCTGAAGATGAACGAAGGTCTTACGGGTGTAGAACGACATGAGGGTGAGTAATAAATGACGTTATTTTCATTTTTGGGTGAACTAACCCTTTAATGTCTGGGTAGATTAGATGGTAAGCAAACAATGAGTTCTCATAATCACCGTGTTGGATACAGGAGAAATAAAGAGCTAAGCAACTTTGACAAGGTCCAAATTGTTATGCCTAAGCGACTGGGTCAGAGTATCTCTGAAATGACGAGGCTTGTGGGTTGCTTTCCTTCAGCAGTGGAGAGAATTTACCAACAGTGGTCCGAGGAGAAACAAACCACAAACCAGCGACAGGCTGTTGAATGAAGGCTATCCCGTCTGGTCCAAGCAAACAGAAGGTCTACTGTGGCACAAGTCACACAAAATTTTAATGATGGTTATGAAAGGAATGTGTGACAACACGCAGTGCATCACAGTCTGCTGCGTATGGGGCTGCATAGCCGCAGACCAATCAGAGTGCCTATAATGACCCCTGTCCACTGC
Organism: Ctenopharyngodon idella; assembly: GCF_019924925.1. NCBI lineage: Eukaryota > Metazoa > Chordata > Actinopteri > Cypriniformes > Xenocyprididae > Ctenopharyngodon > Ctenopharyngodon idella. The sequence goes on along the minus strand of NC_067222.1, from coordinate 20,350,625 downwards.
CAAAAGCGCCTTTAATAGGAGCAAAAGCATCAGAACTGGACCTTGGAGTGGTAAAAGATGGTCGCCTGGTCCAATGAGTCCCATTTTCCTTTACCCACGCAGAGGACCAACAGCATATTAGGCAGATGGTCATCATGTTTTGGCTCATCATTGTAGATCATCTCTGTAACATCTCTGTTCGTCCTGTAGGGGATGGTGGCGGTGTCTGGCAGTCTTTCGGTTCTTTTGGACTCTATTTTATGTGCTCTCGGTCCATTAACCTGCTTGACGGCACAAGTCCCCCAGCTCAACGGCTGTCCACGCAACGTCCTGGTGAGACACACTTTCACACACTGCAGTGTTTTATTATGGGGTCCCCAAAAATGAACTTGTTTTCTCCAAAATGTTTGCAAAAGCTTCTTATTTGCAATTCAAATGCACAGTTTTTGATTTCAACTCCTTTCCTGACCCTCATCTACTTTTTTGCAGTCAAATACTTTGGACAACATCGCGTACATAATGCCTGGACTATGAATCTCTTAAAAGGTACTTACATGAGACTGGGTTACATTTGGACACATTCCCAGAAGCATCAAACAGAGGACCAGAGTTGGTTTTTTAACTTTTTCTGATCAATGGACATTCTTGGTCTCTGACATGTTTTTAAAAATTGTATTTAAAATGTTAGTCATTTTTTATTGTACAAAAAAAAAAAAAAAAAAAAAAGATCCTATTTTAGAGGACACTTTTGAAGTTTCCCCTTTGTGTTTGTGTTAGCATTTTAAAATGTGTTTGAGTATATGTGATCTAATTCACATGCTTTTTATACAAATATGTGCAGTTTAATTTTATGGCCCAATGTTTTTTTTTTTATAATTTAACGTTGACTTAATTTATATCAACAGCAGTTTAACTGCGCTCTCATCATTTAATGTCTTACATATTGTATTTTTGTAATGTAAATGTTGTAATAATATACAGGGGTTGGACAATGAAACTCAAACCTGGTTTTGACACAGTCATTTATTAGTATGGTGTAGGGCCTCCTTTTGCAGCCAATACAACATCAATTCGTCTTGGGAATGACAGATACATGTCCTTCACAGTTTCTCTTACTGATCAAATGTGCAATCAGTGAAGACTGGCCATCAGGCCGCACATGTATAGTTGTGAAACCTCCAACACTATACTGGCCAGTGTTTCAGTTTCATTGTCCAACCCCTGTAGTTTTCAAGTTTTAGCACGTTTACAGGACAAGCATGTATAAAATCATTTTAAAGGTGCACTAAGTTTTTTTTTTCTTTTAAAAATGTTTTATACCTCAAGAAACACATAGCTCATTTTACAAATATTTTTATAATAATGTACACTTACATGACATGAAGACCCCAGGTCTTCCCCTGTAAGCAGGTCCCACTTCATGGTAGCCGCCAGTTTGAAATCACATGAACAGATGAATACTACTCACATCTTGCTAACCTAACTTTATAAAAATACCTGTGAATATTTTACAGTGGCATCAATTGAAGTTTTGCTTTATGCAGTGTCCAACTTGATAGGTATCAGTAGCCGTAAGATAATTACTGCGCCAACAATTTAGTTCACCTTTAAAGTGATCATTTTAAACAAGTGATTGTTGGTAGTTTTTAGAAGATGGAAAAATAAGTAAAATATATTTGCATTGATATATGTGCATTTTGCATTGACTTATTTCCATTAAAACTCAAAGATCTTAAGTGGGTTTCCTTGTTATAAAAGAGTTTTATAAATAAATTTTCATCATGTGCACATACGGTGGCCTCCAAAAAATATTTGGACATGTACAGTATCTGTCAAAAGTTTGGAAACATTAAGGTTTTGTAATGTTTTTGTAAGTAGTCTCTTAATCTTTGCATTTATTTGTTTAAAATGCAATACTGTGAAATAATTTTACAATTTAAATTAGTAAAGTAATGATGCTGAAAAGTATAGTATTGATGCTGCTGCTTTGTAATCACAGGAATAAATTACATTTTAAAATATATTACAACAGAAACCAGTTAAAGGTGGAGTAAGTAGAACACTGTTTGGAAGTTAATCGGGCCGACACCAAGAACAAATGTGTAACCAATCGGCATTAGGGGGCGTATGACGGTCGAGGAGAGAGAACGAGCAAGAGGGAGATTTGAAAAAGGAAAAAAAAACCTGCAGGAAGAGAGATGAGACAATACAAAAGAGCTCAAAAGAATATCACTGGAATGAAGGTTTATGACTGGGCAAGCGTTTCAGGACATGCGTTTATATTAGACAAGCTTTCCAGCGCTGGAGAGAGCTAAGTGGGAAGGCCTGAAAACAGACGCGGAGGCTGCTTTCATTCCGCTTCACACGTGAGTAACGGTTTTGATTGTCTGGAGCTGCTGTGCTGTTTGCGACTAACAGTGAACTCTTGTTTGTATTTACTCTTGTGTACTGTACGTTCATTTTTTTGTGCTTCCTTGTCGTTTGTTCATCATCTGCGCTTTATTTTTCGTGAAGCATTTTGTTGTGCGTCAGCTGTGATAAACAGACATCCACTCTCATTGCATGTGTAACAGTGGCCAGATAGTGAGAGTTGTGCAGTTAAAGCACTGCACACTGACAACCGCTAGAGAACGAGGTGTTTAGTGTCATTGGTAGTGCACTCGCCTCGCATGCCAGCAGCGGACGGGACAAAGTTCGAGACCGACTCGGAGCAGGGTGGTTAGGATTAGAGTGTGAGTTTTGGAGGCGGAGCAATGAAGAGAGGGGTGGGTTTGTTTGGGTTGATTTCAAATATCAACAGTGTCCAACAGCGTTTTTCAAAATCTACTTACCCCACCTTTAATATTTCATTATTATACATAATATTTCATTTCATATTTCACAGTATTAATTTTTTTACAGTATTTTTGATCAAATAAATGCAGCCTTGGTGAGATAAGCAGACTACTTTCAAAAACTTTAATGATTTCAGACTTCTGAATGTCAATGTATTGGATTGCATCAGATAAGAGAAACTACATTTGTGTATTTCATCACATTAACTATGACCATTTTCCATTAAAAGGATAGTCCACCCAAAATTTAAAATTCTGTCATCATTTACTCCCACTTATTTCATTCCAAACCTGTATGTGTTTCCTTCTTATGCAGAACATATATTTTGAAGAATGCTGGTTACCAAACAGTTTTGGTTCCCATTGACTTCTATTGTATGGACAAAAATTACAATGCAAGTCAAAAGGGAACTGAAACTGTTTAATTACCAACATTCTTCAAAATTATCTTCTACAGTATCTCACAGAAGTGAGTACACCCCTCACATTTTTGTAAATATTTTATTATATCTTTTCATGTGACAACACTGAAGAAATGGCACTTTGCTACAATGTAAAGTAGTGAGTGTACAGCTTGTATAACAGTGTAAATTTGCTGTCCCCTCAAAATAACTCAACACACAGCCATTAATGTCTAAACCGCCTGGCTACAAAAGTGAGTACACCCCTAAGTGAAATTTACACTGTTATACAAGCTGTAGACTCACTACTTTACATTGTAGCAAAGTGTCATTTCTTCATTGTTGTCACATGAAAAGATATAATAAAATATTTACAAAAATGTGAGGAGTGTACTCACTTCTGTGAGATACTGTATGTTCTGCAGAACAAAGAAATTCATACAGGTTTGGGACAACATTAATCTAAGTGATGACAGAATTTTGATATTTGAGTGAAGTTTCCCTATCCCAAATATGTTTTGTCTTCATTTTGAACAATAAATCCAGTAAAACAGTACATTTTAACACTGAATAACAAGTGATCTTGTGATATTTTTCTTTAAAATAAATGCTGCTTGGTTTGATATTTTTGTTCTATAATGTAAATACATTCATGCATGTGACTTACATGTCCAAATAAATGTTGGGGTCACAAAAAAAAAAAAAAAAAAAAACGTTTAAACAATTAACTGTTTTCTTCTGTTAGTTTTTATGAACATTTCTTAGTTATTTTGCAGTTTGTTACAATGAAAATATAACACATTATTGTATTTATGCACATATGTTGCATGTGTTACTAGGACACAAATAGAGTTACTGTAAGGGGTTGATACATTCACATTTAAAGCCTTTTCAACCCAGAAATTCCTGTATTGCCTCTTTTCCAAGAACCTTTTGTGTCCCCACAAGATTTAATTACCCTGTGGAATGACACAGCGGAAGCTTTATCAGTATAGATAACATTAACATTTTATTTTTTGAACTATTAAGTAACTGAAGCGAGGAAGAGTGCTCAACTTCCTGTTTGTGGTTTCAGGCCATAAAAATACTGTAACACTAGCCCTTTAACCACCCTGTTCATGAAAACAGCATTCATGGAGACACCTTTAAGAAGTCTCTGTAAAAGAGGTGTGTTTTAGAGAGAGAGAGAGAGAGAGGAGGAGGAGGAAGGCGACTCAACAGCACCACATGTTTGGGCAGGGCCACATAGCCGGCAGTGTTTTGGCTGATCAGCAGGAGGAGAAACAGGAAGTGCAGAGAAACACAGAGCAGGCCAGCTCATAAGCTCACGGTACACACGCGAGAGATCAATTTCTCACTTGAAGGTAAGCTTTTCAAGCTTGTGATATTTATCAGCTTTCACATAATCAGAAGCAGACAGTTGTTTGGTACGGCACACTTTTAGTGGAATTTTAGGCTGTTTTTAAGCTGTCAGTTGAAATGAGGCAGTTTGAAAAGTGCTTTACTGCAACTGAAGTATGTGAAATGTGTGTTTGTTTGGCCGTTCCTCTCTGCTGAGTCATCTGAATGAAATTATGTCCTCCATCACCCCCCCTTATTTTCCCTTTAGATGCCAACTGCTCTGTGCTTATTTTAAGGCAATTCATAGTCTACTGCACACAATACATTGTTATGTTCTGTTGTGCCCTATAAAGGTGCAGACTATGGAGGGAGCTACAACACAAGATGAAATTCACCAGGAGGAGAAAGAAAGATCGGGAAGCACTGAAGTAGGGTGGACAGATCCAAAGGAAAGAGGTTTGAAGTCATATCATTTTTTATCTGATTTACCAAAACAAACCACCAAGGGTTTTGTGGACATGGTACCAGCCTAAATATACCTTGTACCATATGGTAAATATACCTTGGTGTTTGGACTTTGTGTAATTTTTCTAAATGTGTCTAGAATAGTTATCCTAGTTTTCAGTGACAATTCATTATAAACCAAGTGTAAAAAACTAAGTGCAAATAGCAATATATTCTATTTAAGTCACAATAGCAGCATTTTCTTAGCGATAGATGCTATTTACACTAGGTGAAAATAGTGATATATTCTATTTACACCATCTAAAAGTATCAGTTCTTTGCAATAAGAGTAAACAGTAATTAGATGCTATCTATATAATGGCAGATACTATTTGCACCTCAGTATTTTTGTACATTAACAGGATGCAATAATATCATAGAGTGTAAATTATTATATTTATTAAAATTATTAAATGGATGCTGCCTTATTGGGAGAATAAAAACCCTCCGTACACCTTCCCCTAACCCTACCCAATAAACACTTTTAATATTAAACACTCGTCTGCAGTTAATTTCCACTTTTAGAACATTATTTGTCACGTTAAAAGCCAGGTCTGCGAGCCCTGAACGCTACTGTTGTGTCACTGAAGACATGAATTCCTCGCGTCTTTTTTAAAACTTGAGTGGCCCAACCAGATATTGGTTGGTGGAGCTAGTGTAAATAGCATTTGTGTAAGGGACGCTATTTGCACTTATTGTAAATAGACACTCCGAATTAAATTTGTACCAAGGGGGCGTTTTACCCCTCAGGTGGGGTAAATTGCCCCCACTCTGATAAAGCAGTTTGCTTTATACATTTACATCAAAATCAGAGTACAAGCCATTTTAGCTTAAAATTAAAGACAAGCCAAAATAACAGTAGATAAATATGAATATTTAATAGGCTGATTTTCAGCATGGTTCACTATTTGAAAAATATTGTTAGCTCATGCTAACTAGCTAGCTAATGCTAGCTTGTGGTAATTTTTAAATATAAAGTCCAAATATTTTTATTCAACCACCTAGTTTGATTATATTTGAGGGAAAAACAAAGGATGTGATGTTCAGAATATGGTAACTACAGTAATTATGATGAAGCGATGCCCCCGTTTTACCCCACAGACTAAGTTCGGGAAAAAAATCTCATTGTGAAAATATAATTATATTTTCCTTAAATAACATGTACTCCCTAACTACAGGCCTTACTATTCTCATATCATATATAACTGATGTTCTGCAAAACAACAAGCTTTAAAACCCTTCTTTTTTTTTCTTACTGCTGAAAATTAGATAATTTACCATGAAATCCATTTTCTCTGTGGTACGTCGCCATTGTAAGCTTCATAGTGAATACGTATACATCACTCTTGTCCACTTAGTCCATAGCAACAACAAAATGTACCTTGACTTTATCTAGTGGTTATTTTGGGGGAAACAGTAGGGGGTCATTTTACCCCAAGGGGACGTTTTCCCCAACTCTACCCTATGTACTATAATACCATAGTATTTTTTGAAGTACTTTGGAGTATCACTGTAAAAAAGTGGCTAATGTGACTCTTTTAGATTGCCACTCATGTAAATTATGATTCTGATTTGTAAAATAAGGTTACAAAACTTAGGTTACATTTTTTTTGCAGTGTGTGCAAATACCATAGTAAATGCATCAAGTCCTTAAGTATATACTTATATACATACTGAAAGCATGTATAAGTTGTGCCACACTTTATAGCCACACTTAATATGCTATTAAGTCATAATTTTGTTCTTTTGTTTCTTACTGAGATGCTTGAAACTGAGACAAACATGTTTGTTTGTTTTTTTCTCTTGCTAATTACAGTATGTTCTTCCCAAACCCCCAAAGTAAAAAGAACATTTTTGGTGGAAGATACTTTTCAGAAAACAATGCAGGAAACAACCTTACTAAAAATGAAAAAGCACACTCACTTTTATATGCATGAGAAGAGCGATATAGCTTTATTTGTGAGTTGAAACGGGTGTAACCAAAACACACAGTCATAACGTTTAATATTCACATTCTTTAGCAAATCCAACTTGAACTGTTTTCATTAAATGTTGCAATATAGATGTTTCATATCATGAAAGGTGTTAGGTATCATTCAGTCTTTAGGTGGCGGTATTGCATCAAAATTATGTGATGCAGAACTAACAATATTGGCTTTCACATTATTATATCCTGCTCATCAGTTTGTGTAATACATCATAGTGACCATGCCTTTTTTATGTATTTAATTAGAAATTGAACCATACACATAATACACACACACACAGTTTACTTTTTATGGTTTACTCCAGACATTTCTTGTTTATGTTTAGCATTTCTTTTTACCGGTTGTCTATGAAAACTATATCCCACAATATTTGATCTGAAAAACAATATATATTATGGTTCTGTGTTGTTATGCACTGTTATTGCTTTTTAGTTTCATTATTTTCAGTCAGGTCATGCAAAGGCATCAGTTTATTTATCCTAGTTTTTAGGAAGTATAACCCATGACTAGAATTATAAGCCGCTGAATTTGTCTGGAAAGTAAAAGATCTTTTCTCTCAGATATTTAACTTTTGTGCTTGTGAAATATGATTTTCCCTTTTAGAAAGGAACGAAATTAAACAATTCTTGCTTGCTGTTTGCTTTGCTAAACCCAGATTTCTAATAATTTGTCACACCACTAACTGACCTTGAGCCAAAAAAAATTTCTTTAACACTTAAAGGCTTTAAATTACACTCTACATACATTTTGAACACTCGATAAAGATTTTTTTTTGTTCGTATTTTGCATGTTTCTTATAAGTTACAATAATCCATCTGGTATTATGAGATAGTAGTAAAGATACAAAGATACATGTATGTTATGTATTCAAGTATAATATTCAATTATTGAAGAAGATTTTAAAAATCAAACTCAAAATGTTGTAAATAAAATCAAATGTGGACTAAAAAATGAATTAGGCATGCAATGATAAATTACATACGTTTTAATATGGCAGTATTGTGGGGGAATTTTCAGTAATTACATTTATTTATTTATAGTTGAGATTGAGTGATCATGCTCCCATTATGTATTCAAGAGTACAACTAAAATCTAAATAAGTCAACTGAAACATTTTGTAATATTATCATACATTATTATTTAGAGAACAGTGGTTTCTTCGTAACTCGTGCCTGTGTTTAATAACTCTCAGTTTCTCTGTTTCTGTCTGTGGTTCTAGAGTTGAGACTGGTGCTGCTGGGCTCAGCGGGTGCTGGGAAAAGCACTGCGGTCGATGCCATCCTGGGCGGCCCGACATCTGAGTCCGACTGTACAGGCCCTGAGACACCAGTCACTGCCTGTCAGAAGAGACGCGTGACGCTGGCAGGACGACAGGTGGGTTCACGTCTCTCTTAAAACTCTGACGCCACCTGATTATTCATTCCTGCACAAATAGATTTTGTGTATAGTTGATATAAAAATGTCAAATAAATAAAGTTGCATCGAGGCAAGCAAGTGCTTTCCTATTATGTGACTAGGCATACCAAAAGCATTTCATAACATTAACATTTTTTATGTTCACATTTATATATGCACGTCATAAACCATAACAGTTATCATACAAGTTTAACTGACTTTTGTTTTGTTGGTTGGTTGTTTTAGAAAAGTGCAATTATAAAACCAATAGTTTTGAAAACAGAGATGCCACCTGGGAAATGTAATTTCATTTAATTAAAATTTTAGTTTTGTAAATAAATTCATATGTTAGCACAATTTATATTTGTCTACAAAATAAAACCTTTCTACCACTAAACCTGTAGTCATGAGAAACAAATTAAAAAATAAAAATGTACACTTACATTACAATTATATTAGTTAACTGCATTAGTTGACTAATAATGAAAAATACTTCTAAAGCATGTAAATTAACATACATTAAAAGGTATCAAAAAAGTTGTATCTGTTTTTTATATATTATTTGATGGACCAGAGCTAACATGAACTAACAATGAACAGTTGTATTTTTATTAACTATTGCTAACAAATATGATTAAATACTGCAACAAATGTATTTTTAGTTAATGTTAGTTAATGCATAATGGCACCTTATTGCAAAGAGTTACCTAATAAATTATAAATAAAATGTATATAAAAAATTAAATATTAAAAAAATTAAATATTACATATTTTAAAAAGTATATAAAATATGCATCGAAATCAAAAGTGGCCTAACGTTACATTAAACTAATAAACTATATAACACCTTGTACCCTTGTACTTAAGAACATCCCTTTACCATGGTAAAATCACTGTAAAGGCCGTTCACACCAAGAACGATAACTATAATGATAACTATATTTGCGTCCACACCAGTGGACAATATCGTTCTGTTTATTCTAAACATGTGCTGCAGTTTTGTTGTCTGCCATTTTAAATGCTCGAGCTCTTAAAGCAGGATGGATTCTGATTGGCTGTCAATGTTTTGATCGTTCATCAGCTGGAAAAAATCATTCTGAAAGTGATCCCAACAATATTGTTTCTCAATGCTGTTATTATTATAGTTGTGGTGTGGACAGTGCTATTCTTTAATATTCAGAATGATTTTTAGAACTATATATGGTTATCTTTATAGTTATTGTTCTCACATGACCTTTCATGGCCTTTTTTTTTTTACTATCCACATAGTGTTATCCACTTATGTTTATTGAAGGGGCCTCTTTCTTATTTTTCTTCTGCGCAGGTGGCTGTCGTGGACACACCTGACTGCCTGTGCATCGAGCGCCCCGCTGAGGACGTCCGCCGCCAGTTCTCACTCTGCGCCACTTTATCGGCCCCGGGGCCCCACGCTTTCCTGCTCTGTGTCCCCGTTCATCGGCCCAGCAACCTGGAGCTCCAGATTTTGGAGACCATCGAGAAGGTGTTTGGTCCTGAAGCGGTTAGTAAACACGCAATGGTGCTCTTCACTCGCATGGACCGCCTGCCCGAGGATGTTTCTCTGGATGAGTATCTCAGCACAGAACGGGCCGACTTACTAGAGCTCGTACAGAAGTGTGGGGATCGACACCACCCGCTGCGGCCGGGAGCGAATGCAGAGGAGAAGGACAACGTGAAGGAGCTGCTAATAAAGGTAGAGCAGATGGTGAAAGAAACCGGGACTCAATTCTACACCTGCCCTCTCTTGAAGGAGGCAGAGAGGAGAGTGAAAGAGAAGGAGGAGGAGATCTTGAGAAACAGAAAAGAAAGAGGAGAGGAAGATTCGGAGGGAATAAGGGCCGAAGCAGAGAGAAGTGTGGATGATTTGGTGGTTGAGGGAATCGCAGACCTCTGCGTCTCCACGCCTGACTCCTCATTCTTACGCTGGTTGTGGGACAGTGTGGTCGGGTGGCTTCTGTGGCTCCCGAATATGGTGAGGGGCAGTGCTTTACTGGGGTCGTTTGTGGGGTTGTTCGTCGGGGGGCCCTTAGGAGGGGCCATGGGAGCGACGGTGGGCTCTGTGGCGACGGAGATGGGTAGACGGAAAAAAAAAACCAACTGAGCACTTGAAAATTTGGTAACATCTTATTGTATTTTTCACCATTAACAAAACATTTAAAAAAACAGATCAGTTATTCTTATACATTCCGATGTGAATATACAGTCAAACCAAAATTTATTTAGACACCTTGAACATTTCATTCATTATTACAGTTTATTCACTATAGTTTAAAAAAAATGGTAATAAAATATGACAAGATCTCAGAGTTAAACTGTGTCAGAAAAATTTAATCTTAATTATGTCAGATAACACTTAAGCAAAACATTGTTTAATATAATAACATTGTTTAATAACATAATATGTCACAGTTTACTTTATTTTGCTATCCTCACTTACATAAATAAACTATAGTGTCCTGCACCTACTAAAAAAATATCAAAAATGTCTGAATCATTTTTGGTTTGACTGTATAATCAGCTAATGAAATGCTTTTGCATGATTCTAGTTGAATACAAATTTTTTCCATTACAAAAATTATATTATTAACCAAATGATTTGAGTGAAAAGTTGATTTGAAAAATTAACGTGAAGTTCGGTCTTAGATTTTGCTTTAATGACAGAAGCACTTTACACAAGTTTGACGATCACGCTATCACAAGCTCTGTCACATGGTTGCTTGTGTCATTTCTGACCCATAAATAATGCAAAATATTAAATTTTTTCATTAATTTTACCCTTATATCTTTTTTATTTTCAAAATCCTAAAATGTTCAGTTTAGACAGATTTTTAGTCTATATATAAATTATATAAAATAAATTGTGTATCTGTACGATTTTTTAATAAACATCCAATGAATATGTAAATGCATAAATATATATATAAAATATAAATGCACTACTGCTCCGGGTGTGTGTGTTCACGATGTGTGTGTGTTCACTACTGTGTGTGTGCGCACATGGATGGGTGAAATGAAGAGCACAAATTCTGAGTATGGGACACCATACTTCTCCACACACTTCAATTTTTTTCACTTTTATAAAATACAATATATAAATTATACAATAAGCATAAATGAAAAAATCTAATAAAAATACAGCAATATATGTATACAAAGTATTCCAGCTATGATCTGTTAAGCATGTCATATGCAATAATGTTTGTTAATGTTATTCATGAAAAATATAAAATAAGTGTTACCAAACATTTGAGTGCTTAAAGAGTCCAAAAGCAGGTATTACAAAAAGTCTATTTCTAATGGTGAGCAAAGAGAAGGATTTAGACGTGTCTTTGAGATTCATTTCTCTTATTGTGTGCACCTTTAGTTTTTCACTAAAGCTTTTTTGATTTAAAAGTTACATGTCGTATGATGTTTTGAGTTTAAAAAGCATCTGTTAAGGAAATCCGTAGAGTAATGGAGTGAAGATTACTGTCTTAACACTGTCACCAAAAAGCTTTATTCCACATATACACAAGTAAAACGCACTGTATCACTACTAATCCTGAAGTGCTTTCTTTGAAGTGAGGACTGAACTTTAAGCACACTATAAAGTCCGAATTTGTTTACAGACTGCAAACATCTCTGGATCTAGGTGCATAAGTGTTTTTATTAGATCACTGCTGCGCTAAACAGCTGCTATGGAACAAATGCGTGTTACACATTTTAAGACATCGCATGATCATAAATTTAATAACGCTCCTCATATAAGCGGTTTTCATGTGCAATTTTGTCACTTAATTGGTTTGCAGTTCAAATGTTTCTGCAGCTGTTCTGGAGTATGAAAATAAAGCGACATAATGGAAACAATCAGTGATGGTGTGACTAATTTGCGTGTTTTATTTATACGCACATTTAGAGTCTCTTTGCAATCACAGGTTTCAGTCATTCATTTGGAGTTCAGAACTAATTCATATATGAAACTAAACAAATATGAAATGCCATGCACATATGGCCATATAGGCATATACAAAATTTCTAGTATTTATTTGTGATTATACCATGGTCTGTCTGAATACTCGATTCTGATTGGCTGGAGGTTGTGCAATAAAGCCGTTTAATGCAGTTCCAAGTCGGTTTAATCACCTTTCTATATTAAAGGTGCAGTGAGCAATTTCTGAAAAACACCGCTGCTGAAACTGGATCGGACCAAGCACCAAAATACACTTGTAGCCAATCAGAAGTAAGGGGCGTATACACTCATTAGGGGGGAGGTGTCTGTGTTGCATAGTGTTTGTGAATTTGGGGGTACAGCTATCAAGAGAGGGGTGTGATCCTTATGGGTAGTGGCGAGTTTGTTTTGGTGATTTTAAATATCAACTGTGTTTCTCAGTAATCGCTTACTCTACCTTTAATGCACTGTTTTCATTGAAACACACACGCGTATCACTCGGAGATCAAGCTGCGTGCACACAGAAACATTCAGGAGCACAGAAACTTATCAGTGCTGCCCCGTGACTTTTAAAATGAAATAGTTTCGCTACTGAGTCGCCATATTATATTTTTCAGCAATGAGGGGATAACGTTGCTGGTTTTGAAGTAATTAAACTCGCACCTTCATTGTTAATAGAGGCGCTAAACAGACGCAGGTAATTCACACACGCATCTCTTTCTCTCTCTCATTTATTCAAATAAATATAATCTTACCGCTCTGCTTTATCTCTGTGTCTGATTCGAAGCGGGCACAATGCTAGATCTAATAAGCCGTAACGGATGAAAATAACCATCAATTTTACCCTTCCGGTGAAATATTGCGCTGTAAACATTAATGACATCTTTAAGTTATCAATGCTGGGAAATGACTCAATGACCATGGTATAAGCGGGATAATCCACACGTCAGGTTGTTCTTTGCCTCCACATCGTGCATTAAAATCATTTAAAGGATTAGTTCACTTTAGAGGTCAGTCGGAACCGGGAACACTTGCCATAACACCTGATGTACTCGCTACATCATAAGAAGAATGGCGTCTACACTAATATTAGTCTCTCTCTGTTTATCCCGAGGTTTGCCGTGGTCTGCCAGATCCAGGCCGCATCCAGATGATATGAAAGACATGTGCCTAGACACAATGACAACGCAGCCCTGAAGTGTCAACAAAACTATCCCCTGCGAAGGCCTTCTTTCCTTTCCCTATGTATAGATAAAACTTTATCAAAATTCCAGTTCACATAGGTCTGTGAACAACTAATTTTTATATATTATGCAGGCCAGACAAGTAATTTGGCAATGTCACTTTATAAAAAAGACTAAGCGTCTGCGCACATACATATTCAAATACACAAATACGACAGCGACGCACAACAATTCTATTTTCTATTTCCTGATAATGGACTCACCCCCATGTCATCCAAGATGTTTATGTCTTTCTTCATTTGAAAAGTAATGGTTTTTGAGGAAAACATTCCAGGATTTTTCTCCATATAGTGGACTTCAGTGGGTTGAAGGTCCAAATTGCAGATTAAATGCAGCTTCAAAGGGCTCTACACTATCCCAGACGAGAAATAAGGGTCTTATAGCAAAACAATCTGTCATTTTCTAAAAAATAAAATAAAATAAATAAATAATAAAAATGTATATCCACCTTATTCCTGACTAGCCTACTGCGTTTCGAATTATGGGTTGGTATTTTAACGTAACATGTTATAACAAGAATATCTATGGCAAGAGCTCTTTTCAGTCGCTGCTTTCTATCCTCGTGATTATTTTCTTTTGTCCCTTTGCATACCGCTGTAGAAAAAGGACAACATATACTGCACATTTGTGGTCTGTTCTCCCGATATAATTTACAATATATCCCATTAATAATTCACTGGAATGCACGAAGAATCTCTCGTTTTTCTCCTCAAATCCTCACGTCACTTTCCAGGTTTGTTTTCACATACAATTTATTATCTGTAAAAATGATGGAAATCCCTTTGAAATAGTATCACACAATGCTGAAGTTCATGAACATTTTTATTGAGGCAACGTATATTATAATACAGATATATATCACTATAGTTATATTTAACACGTCCATTATTGCTGTGGAAAGAATTGCGCTTTTTCACGGCCTGTTGAAAGTACCTTGTTGATGCTTTTACACTTTTAAATGTCCTTTTAATGTTCGTTGGTTGAAGGGTGAGCAGAATATTGTCATCTCATTGTACCCAGTTAAAAAAAAAAAAAAAAAAAATGTATTATTGCGTTCATAGAGCAAGCCTTACACTGACTGTTTGCAGCTTAACGGAAGTTACACCCATAATTCGCACAAAGCGTCATGTGGATACTTTTTAACCACAAATGCTCCTCTTGCACTATCTCTGCGATGCGCCATGCATTGCATAATCACGTTGGAAAGGTCACGTGGAAGAACTGCGGTAGGGTGGAAAACTCCATCTCATTTTCTGCTCCAAGTTCAAAATCGTCCGACATTGTTGTTTTACCTTTTTTTTTTTATTTGTAAAGGCCGTTTGACTTGTAAACACTCGGTACTTCCGCCTACGTCATGCGTGACCTTTCCAACGTAATTACGTACGTAATGCGTGGTGCATCTCAGAGCAGTGCAAGATGAGCATGTGTTGTTAAAGTATATCATTTTTATTTTTTTTTAGAAAATGACCTATTGTTTCGCTAGATAAGACACTTATTCCTTGGCTAGGATCATGTAGAGCCCTTTGAAGCTGTTTGGAAACTTTTGGACTTTTCCGATTCCTTATATTTAGCCTAAATATTAAATAAATAGCATATATGGACATGTAACATTCATTTTTGTTTTTTACATAATTTTTTCGTGGATGCAAGACAGTTCTCCTAAAATTCACATGTGTAGTTCATAACATTAGCTATAATTATGATCACTAACCAGAAAGTGTCCAAATACTCTTCATTTTGTACATTATATATATATATATGTATGTTAAATGTTTTGCCTAAAAAATGTGCTTGCTTGTGCTATCTTTCTTCAAATTAATGCCATTTAATGTGATATTTTGCTATATATTATGAAGATATTTATACATATCTTGCTGCTTAAGTGTCCCAAAACTGTTTAGGTGCCGCCGTATCATATCCATATGCATGTATATATTGCCTGCCACATATCACATTTCTGTATGGGATTTATTATGTTTAAACAGAAAGGATGGCTCTTTAAAAAAATATCTAGGAGAAACCCAATCAGTCCAGGCTTAGTCTTTTAACAGCTTCAGAAGCCACGAGCAGACAAGAATATAGTGAAAACGCTTTTATGCCACTGCAGAAAGACGTCAGACAGACAGATGCAAAGACGTCTCTCTCTCGCCCTCTTTTGCGAAAGCAGGTTTATGCTTTTGACATTGACATAAGTGATAGTCTGCTAAACCCATCCATCAAAAAAACCCATCCCTGTATTTCTGCCTTCAGTACAGCAAGGCGTTTCCTTATGTGGGTGGTCCGCCCAGGGAGAGAGAGCGAGTGAGAGAGAGACACAAGCCTGCTCTCATGTTTCTAAGCACAGAAAGAGAGAGAGAGAGCTTGCTGTGGGACGTACATCTGTCTTCCAGATGTGGCTTTTTGCAGTTGTTTGAAACAGGAAAAAAGAACGTTTAAAAAATAAAGGAAAATTGGTGCTAAACAGATTTTTATTGTCAGGGATTACGGACGTAGTGCTCTATAGATTACAGTATAGCAGGCTGTGTATGACTCAGCCAGTACTGTATATTTTAACCTCAGATCCATCTTCTTAAAGAAACGGCGCAGGAATTATGTAGTGCGGTCCCCTGCGTACTTGGACTTGTGGATAACGTGTTTAAAAAGGAACACCTGTCCAAATATTATTCTGTCCTATTGGACATGCGTCTGGAAGAGGACAGGGAGAGAGAAGGATGAGAAAATGAGGAAGAAATGCGTAAAAGAAAGCAATGGAAAGAATGAAAAGGAGGTGACTATGGATTAATATGAGAAAAAAAAGCACTTGAAATATGGAGGAAAAATAATATAAAAAACACCCCAAAACTAGTTTGTTCCCTCACATAAAAAAACACCACAAACCTTGTGAACGCTCTTTTCATGAATGCTGTGGCGATGTGGTTTACTCTCAAAGGACCCGATGCCCTTGAGAGCTGACACCGTAATGATTTGTGGCGGTATGCGTAACATTGGCCAAAGTCTCGCGGATTCACAATTGGCCCATCATTAATACAAGGATGAGTTATGCCGCCGTGCCCCTCAGCGGAGATATTGTTGTAAGGGCCTTGTGGTGCACTCAATGAGGAGCAGAAGCAAACTGCAGACGCCTCGACATTGCCCTCTTATGATCGCGGCCTGCGGGCTGAGAAAGACGAAAGCTGAAGCGAATGAAACCGAATGAAACTTTTCCCACAGCGCGCTTCATCTTTTTAGCCATTAGCTACTAACACTCCATAAAGGGCACTTGATCAGTTATAAATGTAGGTTTTCATCCTTATATTATTTTTAAATTACTAACATACAGTAACAAGGTTACTATTTTAGCCTACTCTAAAAATACAATTTCCATGTTAAAAAAACCCCTAAAACTAAATAATTTTTTTAAAGTCCCTCTCGCGCTCGTCCATATAATAGCACGTCAGTGAATAGCGACCAGCATCAAGCTTTTAAAAAAGACTCAAAGTATCACAGAATTATCCTATGCGAAAAACAAACAGAAATTTATTGTAATATTTAGCGTAAATACTGACCTTGGCCGTTGGTTTTCTGTGCACTGCGCTTGTTCGTGAGACTATTAGTGCGGCAGTTCACTCAGCCTTGTATGGACAAGCGCAAGAGGGACATTGTTTTAAATTCTCATTTTTGTGGTCCGAAAAAGAAAGATACTGCATTAACCACACCAGGGTGAGTAAATGATGAGTTATTTTTCATTTTAGGGTAAACTATCCCTTTAAGATAAATCACACAGACTGTTGTTAAGATGCCATCATAGTCTATGTGCCATAAAATTTTTTTTAATAAAATGCTGTTTTGTCAAGTAAAGTAAAACGTAATGTGTAACTTTACTGTTTAATGAAATTACAAAGTAGAAGAGGCAGATTTTGAAGCCCAAAGAAATTCATCCATCCATTATATATATAAAAATTATACGGCTCCAGCGGGTTAATAAAGGCCTTTTGAAATGAAGCGATGCATTTTTGTAAGAAAAATATCCATATTTAAAACTTTATAAACTATAATAACTAGCTTCCAGTGGACGATACTGCGCAAGTCGACTTGCGCCAAATGAGTAACCCCCTGATGTGATGTGTGACGCAGGATGTAGGAGTATCATAAGCTTAGATGCCTTTTGCGGTTTAAACAAATAGGCCTGGGCAATAAACTCAAGCTCCTCTTCTCTTATATCGAAATCCTCCTACATTTCTCTTTAAAAATGATCGTTTTAGACTTTTAATTCATGTCTGGTGTTTTGTTTTGCTCTATCCTCTGAGCTTCTGCATTCATCATTACGTTATGAGTTGGGTCAGAGGATACTCTTCGCTGCAATCAATGCGTACAGTCATCTGCCAGAAGCTAGTTTTTATAGTTAATATAGATATTTTTCTTACAAAAACCCATCGCTTTGCTTCAGAAGGCCTTTATTAACCCCATGGAGCCGTGTGGATTAATTTTATGATGGATGGATGCAATTTTTTGGCTTCAAAATGTGGCCCAACATTCACAACCACTGTAAAGCTTGGAAGAGCCAGGATATTTTTAAATATAATTCTGATTGTGTTCGTCTAAAAGAAGATAGTCATATACACCTAGGATGGCTTGAGAGTGAGTAAATCATGGGATAATTTTCATTTTTGGGTGAACTATCCCTTTAACATAGAAGTAACAAGCATGTCATAGTTATAGAAAAAGCTTTGCTGCAAACAAAAATCGAAAGACTTGAAAACTAGGATGAACCTTTATGGGGATGCTAGTGTATATTACTACTAATCTGTTACACCCAGTAGAAAAAAGACTAAAAAACAGATGGCAATATTTTTTCATGTATCAGAATTGTTAAAGTGCTTCATTTAAAAAAAAAATCATCCTTAAAAAAACTAAAAATGTGATCCATGTAACATACTGTAAATCAAAGAGATGCTGGAGATGAACCACACATTGCTTAGCCACAGCACACGACTGCTGATTGACTGAAAACAGCGTGAATCTTCTGAAACACACTGATGTCCAGCGCTCCACCCGACTGGAGTCCCCTCATCTTTTTCCTATTAGTGCTGTTTTCATGTTCCTCCCTACAGAGTGAGCGTGTGTGTGTGTGCATGGCAGTGATTGTTTAGAGTCAGTATGTAACAGTGTGTGTGGCTTTCAGGCAACCTATAAAGCAATGATAATAGTCCTGGCCAAATTACAAAATAAAAATGGACCAACAAAAGTTTGCTTTCATAATAGCAAGTCGAGTGCTTATTTTTTTTTATACGCACACAATCAAACTGTTAATGTTTATGGGGCACTGGCAACATTTCAGTGCGTAAAATGGTGGTGTTTATTTATTACATTTGTGAACACAACTGAAGTCTAGCTATGAGGTATGTGCTCTCAAAAGCACTTTACTTTTAAAGGTTTACTTTGCAGTGTCTACATTCAGCTGGTCTCTAAATTAAATTGAAGTCTTTTGAAACCTTGAAATATCGTTTGACTACACAAGTACTAAAATCAATCTAAGGCTCCCAATACAATCATATATATTCTCAGAATATTGCACTGATACTTTATATTCTTGTATCTTTTCTTTCATTTATTTGTGTCTGCATTCCTATTAGTTTAGTTAATGAAGAATCAGGTCATGATGCTGCATCCAAAGAACTGAATACATTCAAAATATTTATTGCAATGTGCATCATATTGTGAAGTAGTTGGTGAAATGGGTTGATTTGAATGATTTTGGTTTCTGATTCTGTTTCTATTTAATGGTTTTAGTTCCTTAAAGTCCCCCTGTGGTGAAAATCAAGTTTTTAATGTTGTTTATACGTCTGTGTGGTGTTTTTAACATGCTTTAAGACAAACCGTGTGCAAATTCATAAGCCAACACCATTGCTGAGTATTTTCTCCTTAAAACTGCAGTGATCTAAAGAGAGTCTCAAACCCGAGGTTTGAAATCAGTGGTGTTTCTGACGTCACAAACTTCCTTGTAACCAATCACGTCAATGTGCCGGCGGACTTCAGCATATCATTTACTGACCGCGCAAGGGAGTCTCAAAAGAAGGTTATCCCGGTATATTTTTCTCTTGATATGAAAAATCGGGTAGATTTAGCAATATGGCGGGTGTATAATGCATATTACAATGTTATGATGAACTATATGCCTTTCTCCAGTGACGTTCTCAGTTGTTCAAAGCGTTTGTAAGGATACTGATTGTTAGAAGGCAGCTGTCTGACTCATGAATGTGAACATGGTTTGTGTAACATTAGCAACACATTATATTAACTACCGTTATGTGTCCGACATTGTAAAAAGCGATACCATGCAGCGTTTACCTCAGTAAGTTGACCAAGTGGATCTCTGAGCTCGTGCGAGTGAGTGGAGGCGGGGCTAATTATCATATTCATAGATTTGTGTATATTAAATGAGGCAAGGGTGTAGAGTTACATTCAAACTATTGTAAGGCATTAATGCATTTTTTTCACAGGAAAAAACGTTTAAATATGTAATTTTGGTGATCAAGGATGAGTTTTAAGGGTTAAAATTATTGACTACTGGAGGACTTTAATGATTCTATTATTGATTCTTTAGTGTTTGAAGAATAATTAATCATATACTGTTAATGTTAACTACCAAACGTTTGGGGTCTGTAAGATATTTTAAATGTTTTTGAAAGAAGTCTTTCATGCTCACCAAGGCTGCATTTATTTGATCAAAAATTCAGTAAAAACTGTAATATTGTGAAATATTATTACAATTTAAAATAACTGTTTTCTATTTTAATATATTTCAAAAAGTAATTTATTCTTGTGATCAAAGCTGAATTTTCAGCATCATTACTCCAGTCTTCAGTGTCACATGATCCTTCAGAAATCATTCTAATATGATGATTTGATGCTCAAGAATCATTTCTGATTATTATCAATGTTGAAAACTGTAGTGCTGCTTAATATTTTATCAGAATTTATTAGATCAGAATTCAAAGGAACAGCATTTATTTGAAAGAGAAATCTTTTGTAACATTACAATATCTTGCATATATTATATTAAAGAAAAACAATTTTTGTAGAATATTTTAATTATTCTGATTATGTATTTTTAACTACAAGTCATATAAGCAACGTTTATGTGATTCAAGGTATCCATTTTATCAGTTTACTGAATCAATTCACTGAATCAAGGTTTGCTGAATGAGTCAACAAAATGATTCAGTCAGTGAGTGACACATTAGACTGATTCAAACCAATTACTTGGATCAAGGCTGTTTTATGAGCCTTTCTAGATGATTCATTAAAAAAAAAAAAAAAATTGAACAAATGACTTTACATGTGAATTAATTCAGAAACACTGTTCAGAAATAATGCAGATCATCAGGAACCTCAAACAGAACCTAATGCCATGAAAATCAGTGCTTTACCGCACATACCTCAGACTTGAGTGATCTTAAAATGGCTCAAGTGTGAGTACTAATGATCTTTCCCTCAAATCACAGCAGGATGGGGCCTCGCTGCGCTCCACACAGGACCTTAATTGATTAATTGTGCGGGCCTCGCTAACTGACATGCTGCTTCTGGTGAGTGGGTACGGCCGTCGTTTGAAGTGCAGGCCTGCGGGATGTGTTTGAACATAGCATAGAGAGCTCACTGCTCTTTGTAATGGACACCACTCTGCGGTCTGATCGCGGCTCTGGGTCAAGCCAAAGCAAGCATACTGTTCCTCCCATTACCAGACACAGCGAGAGATCTGGATACCGCTTCAAGGATGAATTAATACAATGCAGATCTGACCAGGATTGCTCCTGTCCAATACAGCGGATCAAGGCCTTAATCCTGGCCCGACCGCACACTTGCGTAATGGAAGAGTCGGATCTGTTAGGATACCGTCATGTAATTCGCAGCCCAATGTCAATCTGACAACCAAAGAGACTGAAATGCTAATGGGGCAATTACATCATACAGGACTGTCTTTGATTTCTGATGGATATGTTTGATCAAGAGGCTAATGTTAGTGCTACAGCACTTGTTGACCCGTACCGTAAGGAATAAACCTAAAAAAAGGGGTTTGAAGTGACAAAAAACATAAAGCCTGTGAAACACATTTTCTTTGATGCTCTGGCTATTAGATATTTTAGAACTTGTGTTCAGAAGTACTATCCAGTTGTGTTACTTCAAATGCAAAACATGCACACGCGAGACCTTGAGCTAAAGAGTACTGTGAAACAGTGATCATCTGGTGTCAAGGCAGAGAGAAACGCTGCAATTGGATTTGAATGCAGTTTTGGTTTCATTTAAAGGAACAGTGCACCCAAAAATTATTTTTTTTTGTGTGTGTGTGTGTATGTGTTTTTTTTTTTTTCTCTCTCTCTCTCTCTTTTTAGTTTGACAGCCCTTGTTGAACACAAAATAGCTGTGTAAATAATCTTTAACCATGTGCTCCACAGAAAGAAATAACAGCAAAGGGGTTTGGAACGACATGAGGGAGAGTAAATAATGACTGAATTTTCATTTTTGCGTGAACTAATCATATAAGAACCCCGACCCCAAGTTTTTCATCACCCAATAAAGGGAAGACAGAAAATGATGAGAGGGAGGCAGAAAGAGAGAAAATTACGTCCTTCATCTGAAATCTCAAATGAAAGGCATTGAGTTGGGCCTAAAGGCCAGACCTCTGATTTTCACTGTGGTCCTTTTGAAAGCATGCATCCAGCAAAAGTGATGGAAAAATAGAAAACAGAAATGGCTGCAATTTGTCTCGGGTAGGGGGATGGAGGAAATAATGCAGGGAAATTTCATCAATACTGTTCCTTATTTAGGAAAGAAAGCTCTAAGGACTTTTCTTACTGTCGGCATGAAATGAAAATTCACCCTTCTTTTTTCTAAACGCTTGTTATTGATCTTAGTGTGAATAATTCATAACGGTATGTTTAATTTTATTGGGGTTTTTTTAATCAAAATTTGGTAACACTTTAGAATATTACTGTTCCGTCATTAATGAATAACTACACAGGAACAAATGAGTAACACAATATTAAAATTCTATTAACTATACTATTAACTAATAAGAAACTTGAATTAGTAAGTAAGTGTGCTCAATTGAATGAGGTAGTTCACTATTAGCTGATCAATAACTACTTTTTTTTTTTTCATACATCCCAGAGGACTGCTAAGAATCACTACATGTTCATAATTAACATGAATGATGCATAATGTATAATTAATTCTAAAGTGAAGATCATGGTAACCCACTAGTAATGACTGAAGTATTACCAAATCCTTCAGAAGGAATTACATATTTGGATCAATATTCTAAAGTGAAAAACATGATAACTCCCTATAATGACTCCAAGCTTTTGAGATTTTTGTAAGGTTTTGGATAGTAATGACTCAAGTGTTACTGCATCCTTCTAAAGAAATTACTAATTATTTGGATCAGTATTCTTGAAAGACTATTAACACTCTAGTAACTACTATTAACTAGTAAGAAACTCTGATTAACAAATTAGTAAGTAATAGTGCTCAGTCTAATGTGGTAGTTCACTATTAGCTAATCATTAACTACTATTATTTCATACCTCCCAGACTACTAAGGACTATATATACAGATTAATTATATAGGCTATACTACAGGTTAATAATTTATGTGAATAATGTATCATTAATTCTAAAGTAAAGATCATGTAACCCACTAGTAATGACTCGTGTTACCAAATCCATCGGAAGGAATTAATACCCAAAACCTTACAAAAAGCTTACAATAACTTTAGTCTTTCATGCTTTTCACTTTAGAATACTGATCCAAATTATTAGTAATTCCTTCTGAAGGATTTTACTAGTGGGTTACCATGATCTTCACTTTAGAATTAATTATACATTATGCATCATTCATGTTAATTATGAACATTTATAAAACGGTTAGTTCCTGTCCTGATTCTGATTGGTCAATAGCTGTGTTTTATTCACAATAAAACACGGCTATGACCGCTTCACCCAACGGTTCTGTGTATCACTACACAACACCCTTAGCAACCACTTTTAGCAACGTAAACTGTTTGTTCTCAATTGATATTGTTCATTGAAGCTTACTGTATTATGTAGAAGAGTGTTGTGAGAAAGAGATCGAGTGAGCGAGTTTATTACCTGCATTCAGATTTAGCATTTTCCTTCAGGTCAGTCCTTGTTCATAAAATCTGTTTAAATGTCCGATGTATTATCTTGTTCTTTTAACATTTAAGGGGTTTTCCCGTGACTGACAGCGCTAGTCAAAGCATTTGTCAGTTGCGTCTTGTTCCGTGTTCACAACAATTCAGTCTTTTCAATGTAAAAGTCTTCGCTACTGACTGACACACTCATAAAGATGACGTAATAATGTAACTTCTGTTGCTGTTCACGGTCAGGAACTATTTTTTCCAGCAGAAGGAAGGCTTTTAAAAAAAGTTTACTTCATGAAAGTTGCATTGATACATATTTTTGGCTTTCATATTTGTATTGTGTGGCAACCATTTTATAAAAGCAATAAGGTACTCGAGGCTAGTGCTGTATCGTGAATAAGTCACTCCACTTCACATCGTGCCTAACAACGCCCTTCAGCCGTGACTTATTCACGATACAGCACAGCCTCTCATACCTTATTGCTTACATATATAGTAGTTCTTAATAGTTCTCTGGGAGGTATGAAAAAATAGTTATTATTGATTAGCTAAAATGAACTACCACATTCAACTGAGCACTATTACTAATTTGTTAATCAGAGTTTCTTGTTAGTTAATAGTAGTGTTAATATTATGTTACTCATTTGTTCCTGTGTAGTTATTCATTAATTATGGAACAGTAATCTAAAGTGTTACCCAAAATGGCATTACTCAATCTTCCAGTCAGTGAAAAGACAGACTTCTCTCTGCATGGCGAAGTGATTGACTGCTCCAATCATTAGTCTGCATAAACTCCACCCCTTTCCTACAATTTACTGCAAGCTGGCAATTAGGTCTGCCTCCATTCAATCAAAAATCAATGAATACAAGAACCCGCACTACAATTTATCTCTTTTATTAATCTTTTCACTCTGATGGACGTCACAATATGGAAGATCTGTCTCTACATCTGTTTCATCACAACTTTAATGTACATTATTTAGTGAACAACTCAGGTATATTTTATTCATAAGAAAAATGTATATATTTTTTTTTCTGGTTGAATATTGTTTTAATGAGATGGTTATATTTATTTGCTTGATTTTACAAGATTAATTTATTTATTATAAATGCATTATATATTTTATGTGTATTATTATTATTATTATTATTTTTTTTTTCCAGAGGTGTCCTTCCAGCCTCATGTATCTGAACTTCACAGTTTTAAAGTGTCTTCCTATGATTTTGCAGAAATGGGGCAAAACAGGCGTGTTTGTGCGTGCGTGTCATGAAAGGCGGGAAAAGCAGACGTGCTGCGGCCTCTTTGATGCACTTTAAGTCGGGCACTCAGAATAGACACGAGGCAAAAAAAACAAAGAGAGTTTGCGTCTGTGTAGCAACCACTAATGAACTGAGCACGACGTTCCTTCACTTCCAGTGACTCAAAATCATTAATGTGTGCAAACTATCGAGCTGTCTGTCATGGCCAATGAAACTGGAAAAGATATCTTCAAAAGAGCAAGAAAAAAAAACCCTGTCCTGAACTTCCTGAGTGATGCAGCCCTTCTCAGAGGGAAACAAAACACTCTCCGCCACATCTGAATCTCTGTTACAATTCTTCCCTTTCCAGAAAGAGGTGAAAAAAGCAGAAAAAGGAGGGGATGTAGCATTGTGACCAATATGCTCCCCATATGTCTGACTGCAGCCGTTGTCTTTCAACCCGTCTCATGTTTTTATTTTTAATGGAATTTAGTTTTTTTTTTTCCCACACATCTATTTATCTAGCTTTTATTCTCCGGGGATTTATATGTGTGTACTTGAGCGTGTACCATCCATTCACAGCTCAGGATATTGATAGGTTGCATAGCTGTGTGTGTGAGACGAGACTGAATAATGCACAACTCGAAGCCTTCTTGGCAGATGTCTAACACCAGCCAAGATATGAGGCACATCATCAGCATGGACTATCATCCGTACAGTGGTTAAAATTGCTATCAGACGCTTCTATTCAGCATCGAGATGGCAGACGAAACCAAAGTTGGCACTTCATTTCATACCAGCTGGACTGATACAGTGATATATTCTTAACATCTGGCAATCTGCTTTATGACTTAAGCATCCATGTTTGAGTGAGAATTTTAGCATGATGATGTCCATCTGCCACTATAAAAGCCTGGTCGTTAGATCATAATAGTGACTGTGCGCTCCAGATTTTCCAAACTGATTGGAGAAACTTTATGAGCGTGTGTGTGTGCGAAAATCAGGGTGGTCTGGCTACGAGTAGCTTTGTGCGACCGTCACAACGGAGCGATTCTCGACACACTCCAACCGCTGTGAGATGCTAGATAACAAAGACACCATTGATGCTGACCTTTTGCTCCATGTTAAAAAAACCCTGACCTCTGACTTAACACAAACACACAGAGATACACACACATTTCAAACACACGCGTTGACTCTCTTGCCCCCCGTCCCTCTCCCGTGTTGCAGCTCTGTGGAATGCATCTCAGGTGCAGGGCCTGCCCTGGTTCCAATTAGCCGAGTATAAATTAGCGTGACTTTCCCCTCTTCTATCCAAACATTCTCTTTCTCCCAACACGTGCTATCTAAAAAAGCCCCTTCTCTCCTTCCACACCTCTCTTTCTAACCCCCTACTCATTCACTCATTCCCTGACCACCCTCCCATTCCTCACCACATAAATTTCCTCTCTTTACATCTAATGTCTACACTCCCTACCGACATGCACTATTTGGCTGTGGTCCAGCAGGCGATATCTCTATTCTTTCTATGGGATATATAAATAAATATATAAATAATATATATAACAAATACGTAAAGAATTTTATATATATATATATATATATATATATATATATATATATACATATATATATATATATTCAGTTTTCTTGTTTTCTTTTCATATGATGAAAGAAAAACAGCAAATAACTAAATAAAAAAAATAAAAAAAAAGGATCCTCTACCTCATTCCCATCCTTGTTACCAGTGTAATGCTCCGGTTCTGAACACCTTTCCTGCTGCTTGAAATGGATCGTTAAATGAGTCAATTTGCGAAATCTGTGGTCGTGGTTGAGTTTGTTCATTGAAATGCCACCAAGTGTGTTTTTTGTTTCTCACGAAAGCTTTGCTTTTTGTAAATTAGGTATTTTCCAGATGTTTTATATCGAGCAGCATCATTGCATAATGAGGTGGAATAAATGTGAGTAGTTTTTAAGCTACTTACAAAAGGTAAATTGAATTTTAAATGTTGCCTGCAAAAGTATCCCCAGCCCTAATTTTAAAACCATTTAAAATGGCCATTAAATGACGTGGAAGTGTTTTTTTTTTTTCTTTGCCGATCCACCGTTATACCCCAAAAGACCAGCAGAGACCTACTGCTATTAACTAGACCATTATTGGAATGATTTTGCAGGCACTTAGCCTACTCATGGACCTCCATTTTGTATATATACATTTTGTACGTTCTGTAGTCTCTTTGTTAACAGCTGTAGTTTTAAAGGGTCCAAAAGGGTTTTTGTCAGATTTAGCTAAATCTTCTGAGAACATTTTCAAATTTGTTGTCAAAAGTAGAAGCTAGAACAGAAACATACACTTCATCTTACGTTTGCCCTCCATTTCCGCGCGCTCGACACCTGCCATGCCAGTATTTACGTGTGAGCGCGCACGTTCTTCACCAGCTTGAACCGCAGCTTTAACAGGGAAAATAGCGAAAATAAGGAAATTTACGGAGCATGTCCTCCCGGAACTTCACAGGTTCACAGGAGTCAAATACTCCGAAGGCCGCACAAGTCTTTATATTTTCTTTCCACAGCCACTGTTTCATTTTAACTGCGCGCGAGACCTCCGCGTGCCCACAGCGCGAGCCTTTCACGCGCCGCAACTCATCCAGAGGCGCGCAGAGAAAACACGAGCCTGGCCGCTTTATAGCTCTCCGGAGACCGATAAGCTCGACCTGACCCCCTTAAATAAGAAAGAACTGTGGTTCAGGTCTGGGTTTTTACCTCCCCAAGGGGGGGTTAAAAGGGAGGAAAGGTCTGAAAGAAAGAGAATAGGTGAGCCATGAAGGAATTGGGGCTTTCTGTGATTTGTAAACGCCAGACAGTTGTGAGGATTGATTTCCGACCTCAGAGAAATAAATATATTAACGCCAACTTTCTCAAAAACAAAACAAATGTATAAAATGTATACAAATATGGGAATGTCTTAGATAGATAGATAGATAGATAGATCTGTTTTAAAATAGTAGCAGTAATTAGCTGTGGATTTTTCATTGAAATATAGTATATATTTTTTTACCAGAGCTAAACACTAAAATACATATTTTAAGACATTAGTTCTTTTGTGAACCATTGTCATTTTCAGGAAGTGTCCAAAAATGAGTTTTTTTCAGCTGTTCTTGGGGGTTTCCAGGGCATATGCAGTCGCTTAGGTAGTGCTTATACTGGCTGAAACCAAAACAATCCACTCTTTTATTATGTATATGTCCCTTTGTATAAAAAATAATAATTTGTATGAGATGAGTTGAAAACGTACAAGTTATAGGTTGTACAAAATCTTTTTCGTACAAGCCAATTTGTGCAATATCATACAATTCCACCATCTCATGTGAATCATTACGAGTTGTCATGTGACAGTGTTATAAGCAATAATAATAGTTACAAGTGTAACTTTTTTGAATCAGGTGTGTGCCTTCTAGGAAGGTTTTAAAGCGCTAAGCTACTGTCCAGTCAGGATATCTCTAACAACTTGCTAGTGGAAGATACAGCAAAGTCTGTAGTTTGTAATGGCACCCCATATACTTGAAACATGGAACGCCTAATGCATATTTCACCTTTCCCTGGTCTTCACTCCTCCACTCAGCCTCTCCGGTAAACCTAATAGTCAGATAAGGAGGTCAAACTTTCACCTTTGTTACATGGAGGCCTGTCAAGTACAGCCCCCTCTCTCGCTCTCTTTCATGACTCTTGGAATGCTGTTTTCCATCCATCTCAATCCAGGAGGAACAACTTCGGTTTGATTTGGCATGTGATAGATGTATCCCACACAACACCTGCGGCGTCCTCCAGGACTTCCATCTATCAAAAGAGCTTTATTGTGTGCCTAGAACTGCCCCCAATGTAGAACAAAAACTGGTTTATGTGTAAAGAAGATATAAAAGTTATTGGTTCTTCCAACTTTCTGCTGTTGCCCACGGGTTTCTGAATGTGATATAACTTTCCCATGGAGTTTCCCACCAGAAACAGATGTTTGGAGGGTGTGAATGCAACAAACAGTTGCTATTATTTTGGCAGTGCAGTGGCTTAATTAACTGTGGTGAAGAATTAACTGTAATATTTCAGAGAATGACTGAACATGACGTCAAAGTATCAGTCGAGTTTTGATTAGATTTAGACTTATCCTCAACTCTTGAATGTTCTTCGCAGCTGTAAGACCTCCAGTGACTGTAGGCACAAGGAGTGTCGTATTCTGTGATGGTGTTCCCATTCCGAATGGCAACTGCGTTGTGTCATTCAACAAAATGAGTTATTAAGACTCAAACACTTTGCTACTTTTGGCTTGGCAGGCAATACGCCTAACATCATTAGTTATTGGCACACAACAACTGGTCTAAAGGTCTCACAGTCTACAGCAGAGTAGACACCCTCCAAGTTTAGTGCTTCTAATTTCAACATGGTGGCTTCCCCCCCCCCCTCGTTCGCATCCACTCTTCTGTTCCAGATATTTGACAGGCACAGGTTTTATTTATTCACATTTTGCTCTGGGTGCAGGTTTTATAGTGCCATTGGGTAATGCAGAGTTAATGTACAACTTTCTGTTTTTTCCCCCTCTGCTCTTTAAACGTTCCTTAAGTGTTTAAACACCCAGGGTAATGACGTAGTGTTGTGAAAGTGAAAAACCATGCTGGAGTCGGAGACGCTGAAATGCTTCAGCAGTCCCTGAAGAGTGAAAGTGAATATAGGGGAGAGAGTCAGACAAGGAGGAGAAAAAAAAGGAAAACAAGGTATTTAAAGAGAAGGAAACTGAGTTAGGATGAACCTAAAAGACCTATAAAGAAATATTTAAGGCCTCTGGAAATTAGAGCTGGGCACTGATACAAAGATAGTTCTCAATTTGATTCAAAGCTCTTGATTCAATTCTGATTTCAATTCGATTTAATTTAATTTAGGTGTATTTAATTTACAATGAAAGAAATTCTCCTTCAGCTATTGCTCTAAATTGCAAACATACTAGGTATATAAAATTTAAAATCTTAAAATAAATTATTATAAAGTTTACATTTACAGGATGTATTCACACATGTAGTTCGGTTCACATTTAGTCCTGGTCCACTTAGTGTTTAAATCGGCAAAACAACCAAAAGATACCGAACCTAAAGGCATAAGGATACGCTGACAACTTGATTGGTTGGCTTTTATGACATATTGCCTATTTTGAGACGGAACTTACTGAACATCCAAAACAATGCTGTGTGATGGGATAAATGGAGTCAAAATAGCAGCAGGAATCCCTCAGTCACACACACATATGATCTGCTGCAAGGAGATGTGATGGGTAACATCACGACTATGACGAGAAAAAAAAACGATATACGTGAGCATTTTGTCCTTTTTAGGGTCTCATCTTTCTGTTTTTGGTTCGTTTACATGTATTTGGTCAGTGTTGCATTCACATATCATTTGAACCACTCCAGAGTTCGATTGGAAGCGGACCGAGACACATCTTTTCAACCGTCTCGGTCCGCTTGTTTGGTGCGCACCAGGGTTCGGATGGCAGTGTTCACACATGTTCAAATAAAACACACTAACAGAGCAATCGCAACAGGGTTCATTTTAATTGAACCAAAAATGCCAAGTGTGAACACACCCTAATTATTAAAATGAGCTACTTGATGTTCATTCAACAACCGCTCTGACTCGTCATACTGATTCACACTGCAACTCCTGAGTTTGTGAGTCTTTTTGAATGATTCATAAAAATGACCAGTACAAAAGTCATTTGTTAGTGAATTGCACACAGTGGTTGCACTGTACAATAGATTTTTGATTCACTGAAAAGAATCAGTTCATAAGAGTCACTTGTTTGTGACTCAGACTACATTGGCTACATTGAATGTTGCGTGCCTCCAGTTGAGGACAGCTAGAAAGACGTGTGTGCTATTATTAGATAAAGTGCACTTTTTTCATCACATTCAATGCGGACTGCGAACTCAGGTAAAATAAGACTTATTTTGCTGTTGTGGTAGATTCAGCAGTAATAGTGTGTGGTGCCAACAAGCGGTGCACGAAACTGGCATAGAGTAAAAGATAGATCTTGGGATTTTAGGAATTTATATCGAGATCATCGCAATTAATCATTATATTTTCTTAGCCCTACTGGAAACATTGCTGTTATTAAAGGGTTAGTTCAACCAAAAATTCAAATTCTCTCATGTCGTTCAAACCAAATGTGGGACGATTACTAAGTTTGTGTGGATCAATGTGGGACATGTTACCAACACTAAAACATAACCTGAAGCTGTATCTAACTTAAAGGGTTAGTTCACCCAAAAATGAAAATTCTGTCATGTATTACTCACGCTCATGCTGTTCCACACCCGTAGGACCTTGAGATATTTTTGTTTAAATCCGATGGCTCCGTGAGGCCTACATAGGGAGCAATGACATTTCCTCTCTCAAGATCCATTAATGTACTAAAAACATATTTAAATCAATTCATGTGAGTACAGTGGTCCAATATTAACATTATAAAGCGACGAGAATATTTTTGGTGCGCCAAAAAAAAAACAAAATAACGACTTATTTAGTGATGGCCGATTTCAAAACAAAGCTTCGGAGCGTTATGAATCAGCGTGTCGAATCCGCAGTTCGGAGCGTCAAAGTCACGTGATTTCAGCAGTTTGGCGGTTTGACACGCGATCCGAATCATGATTCGATACGCTGATTCATTACGCTCCGAATCTTCCTGAAGCAGTGTTTTGAAATCGGCTGAACTGATTAAATCATGAACTGATTTAAATATGTTTTTAGTACATTAATGGATCTTGAGAGAGGAAATGTCATTGCTCCCTATGTAGGCCTCACGGAGCCATCGGATTTAAACAAAAATATCTTAATTTGTGTTCCGAAGATCAACGGGTGTAAAACGGCACGAGGGTGAGTAATTAATGACAGAATTTTCATTTTTGGGTGAACTAACCCTTTAATAAAAACATTTGTATTCTGCCTTTCAGCTGATAAAAAAATATTTTGTTCTTTAGTCCCTTCCAGAAAACACCATTACATCACAATGTAACATAACATGGATTTATTTTACATATAATTTAAATTCAACATCACTGACCCTAAAGGCAGCAGGCATCATGCAGATAACTATTTTTGAATAAGGTGACCAGATTTCTGAAATGGAAACTGGGGACATTTCCTATTTTAGTGGTCAAAATATTACCAAAATCTCATTTGTTATTACATTTAAATACATTTTTGAATGTTTTTGTTTTTAATTGTTGTGGGTTCCTTATAGCCTATTATTACATTAATAATTATGATTTAGTTTTATTATTAGGATTTTTGCTTTGGTTTTAATACAATTCACCAAAAAAACTTTTACATAACTTTTATAACATGACTTTACAAAAGCACATTACATTACAAAAATATAACAACATAAATATAAGATAAATATAAAACGGCATTTAACAAATATTTTTTATTGAATTTAATATTTTAATTTTCACAACCTGTTTTTAGCTATATACAGAAATTACAACTGTTTTAACTTTTAACTATTTTTTTTAACTATTATTTTGCATTTTAGACTCATTTTAAGCACAAAGTACGTGTATTATTTTATTTTTTATTTATTCATATCTAAGTGTACCTTCACCACGTAGTTAAGACGTGTGTGTGTGAAAATTGCTGCGTTGTGACTAAGAAACTTTTGTGGACGTTTAAAATTGTGAAAAACAATCTCGCACCCTGTTATAAAACATACAAACAGCATTACTTTAATTTAACATGAATAGTTAGTATGTTACTACTTTGAAACCGATAACGATGTTTATTTTGATATTTGATGATAATGGCGCTCTGCTCTGGTCCAGATCCAGATTACTTTCCTCATGAAGTAGCCGCGCGCGCGCGACCAAGTGTGGCAGCACAGCCCCCTCTGTTGGTGAACAGGATTACTACACAATTTCTCCAGCAGGCTGCTGTATGCTCGTCGGGCTTTTTGCAATGTATATGCGGGTTGTTTTGAACGAGCTATTAAACGGGGACATTTCCGGGGACAGCTCCAGTCGGGGACAGAACACCAAAAACCGGAAAACGGGGACGTCTGGTCACCCTATTTTTGAAACAGTTCTGACCAAGTCCGACTCCGCTCCACATTTTGATTGGCAGCCGTCACAACCTACTAGTGACCGTGTTTACTCCTTTCTTTTCAACCATTGGATAGGATTTAAAAAGCGGCTGTTGTATTTGTGTAAGGCGGGATGTTACGTCGGTCGAAGCGCTATATAGGTGAAAAACTACGCAGCAAAAAGAACAAATAAAATGCTTTCTTAAAAAAAGCAAAAGAACGCATGTACGTTTTCTTAATATTATAATTAAAAACCAACAGACTGATGAAAATGCTGGACATTTTCTCAATATGCGACGTGCGGGACAAGAGGTGAAAATGCTGTGCGGTACAACCCTATTCCAAACACGTAAGACCTTCGGAAGATATTTTTGATGAAATCCGAAAGGGATATGACTCATCCATAGACAGCAATATAACCACCACTGTCAAGGTCCAGAAAGGTAGTGACATTGTTAAAACAGTTGACGTGACTGCAGTTGTTCAACCTTAATGTTATGAAGTGACAAGAATAATTTTTGTGCGCAAAAACAAAACAAAAATAATGACTTTATTCAGAAATATCTTCTCTTCTGTGTCACTCTCCCTTGCTGTTTACGTTCAGCACTTCCAGGTTCTACGTCAGAACACCGTCTCAGTATTGGCAGACGCTGTTCACATGAGCAGCACGATGCATGCATGTGATGCTAACTCAGGAGCTGGCCAATAATGAGTTGGTCTTCTGACGTAGAACCTGGAAGCACTGCAACCTAAACAGTAAAGGAGAATATGGACCTTGAAAGTGGTGGTTATATTGCTGTCTATGGAGTCATATACCTCTCGGATTTCATCAAAAATATCTTGATTTGTGTTTCGAAGAAGAACAAAGGTCTTACGGTTGTGGAACGACATGAGGGTGAGTAATTAATGCCAAAATTTTCATTTTTGGGTGAACTAACCCTTTAACACTAAGAGTAAATATATGCAAAGAACTATTGAACAGGTTGAGACTCATTTTATGAGCCTAATTCTATAGAATATGATCAAACAAGTTTAGTTTCCCTGCACTTTTCCCACCGTCTTCAACAGGACCGAGAAAATGTAATTAGTTTGGAGCTACCGCACACTTCATGTTCAACAGTTTACATTCATTCATTTACACTTAATGTTGTAACTCCCATATGTTCTTGATCTCCTCAGAAACTTCATGGAAACATCTCAAGATCAAATGCGCCAGCTGCGAAAGCCTCCTCAGTATGTATAAAACGGGAGATAACTATGTTAGACAAGGGTTACTTCCTTCCTCAGAGATCAATACAGTCTTGTTGCCCTCTGTTTAGTTCCAGCGCTTCCTTTCCTTAATTCTGTTTTTTCCTTGATATATAAAAGTGATTGGCTCTCTCGCTGCCAAAACGTGTCCTGCACGGCCGTAAAAAACAACTTCCCCACAGCAGCTTTTTCAAATTTTGGGCTTGTGACGCTCTGCCAAAAGCCACAAATTACCCCCCTCTAGCAACAGCGAATTAGGAACAATTTTCTGTTTGCTATAAAAAATGGGAAAAAGAAAGGCGAGGGTAAAATATAGCTTACACCAGAGACCACCAAGGCAGGCAGCGCAGAAATGAAGTGCATGCTCGCCCTGCTGACGGTTTGGGTGGCAGGGCGGCATTTGGCATTTCATGCACTTGCTGATACTCATAGTAATCAATTCGCTAAAACATGGTGTAATGTTTCTACTCAATGAGGTCACGCTTACAGAGAGAAAGGCAAGCGTATTAATATCATGCCTTGATGAAGAACAGGCATTTTTTTAAAATGAGGGATTGAGGCCGATTGTACCAGAGAAAAGATGTTTTACACCAAATCCTCTCCGGCTTCCTTTGAGCTTGGTCTATTGGATTAAGGATCAGAAGGGAATAAGCATAATTTGTTCTTCTGATACAAAGCGTGAGGTTTGGCTAAGTGTCCACTATGAATGCCAGCTCATGATTTTTCCCTTCCATAACTCGTTCCAATGCCTTTTAAAAGTCCAGGTCCAAGTTCTGCTACACTGCTGCAGACGTTAACGGAGAAGAGCGGAAAACCAAACCAGAGAGTAAGGTTGAGGTTGAGGAATTGGTGAGGTTAAGAGCCAATCTCCTGCTGAAGCTCGCTGCTGGTGGTCCACAAACCTCATGTAGTTCCCTTAGCAACACCCAGCGGCTGAGGGTGAAGGAGATCTCGAATAAACCACCTGACCATAGGCAGCCTGACCATCACCACGTCAGCATAATCAGGCTTTGGGCCCATTGAAAAAACACGGCAACAGTAACCAGAGACTGAAACGCACATTAACCCAGTTCTGTAGCCTCTGACCCATATGTTAATTATACTTCCTGTTCTCTTCCTGATTACATGACAGCAGATTTTTAGCAAAGGAATCAGCTAATTGTGCAATTGGAGGGGGTTGGGGGGGGGGGCACCATTTGATGTTATTATGCTTTTGTTTAATTTTTAGTTGAGAAACATTTTTCATTCAAGAAACGCCACACTGTTGTGTTGCGCAATGAGACTCTGACTCAGAAATTCGAAAAAGGTTATTTGGCTATGGTGTTTATATATAGCCTTCCTCTACTGATGCAAAAAGAGAGGCGTTGTTTGAAATAGCAAAGGCCTGCTACCATACTACTACATACTGCTTTTTGCAGTCTATCGTGTATTAGTTTAAAAATTTGAAAACACCTATTCATTCTATATTATACTCTAGCGTTCTATATTAGCATAATAGTGAAGTTAGCAAAACTACAAAATAAATTTTATCTCATAAAATAAAAGTACAGAAATTGTTTAGTGACCAAAAAACATTCTGAATGGAATAGTTACTGAATGTTGCATGTGCAGTAGGTTATACTGTATACGGCATTCATTTTTTCATTTAATTTATTTTGCATGTCCAGTTATCACCTTAGAAATTGTTCACCTTAAAGGGATAGATCACCCAAAAATGAAAATTATCCCATGATTCACTCACCCTCAAGCCATCCTGGTGTATATGACTATCTTCTATCAGACGAACACAATCAGAGTTATATTAAAAAATAGCCTTTTGTAAAAAACAAAGCTTTGAAATGGGATTGAATGGAGCCCGAGGTTCCAAAAAGCACATCCATCCATCATAAAAGTAATCCATACGGCTCCAGTGGGTTAATAAATGCCTTCTGAAGCGAAGTGATGGGTTTTTGTAAGAAAAATATCCATATTTAAAACTTTATAATCTATAATCACTGGCTTTCAATAACAGCCCTACGCAAGTCGAGTTCCGGCGGAAGAGTGACCTCTGACCTGATGTATTACGTAGGATGTAGGAGTAGCGTAAGTTTAGGTGAGAGTACTCCTCTTTAGGTTTAAACAAATAGGGCTGTGCAACAAACTCAAGCTCCTCTTCTCTTATATCTAAATCCTCTGACATTTCTTTTAAAAAAAAATTCTCGCTTAAAGCCCAGAACACACCAAGCCGACGCCGACGAGCTAGTGGCGACAAAAACAGATGTGGAGTAAGCTCACATTGGCAGCGTCTGGGTCCAAAGTTGCCCTGACACACCAAACTGATGCTCAACAGCCGACGGCCAAGTAGCACGTCCGTTCTGCGCCTGCGTAAGATGAAATGCCTTTCCGTACCAGCAGGTGGCAGTAACTGAACAGCCAATCAGAATGATCAGATGGCCCGACTGACCGACGTGCTCCGACGCCGATTCAACATGTCGAAAAAAGCAGACGAGGACCAACTTCAGCCGACGGTGCGGAACACACTGAGAAAACTTAGTCGGCCGACGAACAAAAACTGCCCAACGGCCAACTGTCAGCTTGGTGTGTTACGGGCTTTAGACTTCTAATTTGTGACCGGTGTTTTGTTTTGCACTTCCGCGTTCCTCAATACGTCATACCTCGGGTCAGAGGTTACTCTTCCACCAGAACATACGGACCCACTGGAGTCGTATTGATTACGTTTAGGATAGATGGATGTACTTTTTGGAACTCCAAAAACCCGGGCGCCATTCAGTCCCATTACAAAGCTGGGAAGAGCCAGGATATTTTTTAATATATCTCCGATTGTGTTCGGCTGAAAGAAGATAGTCATATACACCTAGGATGGCTTGAGGGTGAGTAAATTTTGGAATAATTTTCAATAACATTTTTGGGTGAACTATCCCTTTAAGAAAAGTTAAAATTTTAAATAATATAGCTTTGGCCACTTGCATTGCTATTTAGAAATAGTGAGAATTGTATGCTGTGCTGTTCTGCAATCATCTGATTGTTCCGACTAAAGTTAGGACATTTTATACTAAATTTAACTTCAGAAAATGGCCGAATTCAGACTGGCATAACATATTTCCCTAATCATTGAAGTATATTTTTTATTTTTTAATCCCTCTTGTCCTAGAGATGAAATATCTTTTCTCTTGTTCTAATGCAATTTTATCTGTGTGTATACTACAATTCGAGATGGTCTGTCAGTTGTCTGTGTTTTTATATGTATGTGTAACTTTTTTTATTGTATGTTGCATAAATTAAATTTTAAAAAGTGACTAAAAAAATTTTTAAACAGTACCGCTATATTTATTTCTGGTTCATAACACTGAAATGTGAGCACACTGCACTACACTACACGATATTGCAGAAAGAAGTATACAATGTTAGTATGCCTAGTATGCTCTTTTAAAGCAGCAGGTTTCTTTACTCAGTATGCACTAAGCGTGTGCATCAGGGCTCCATGTGCATGGAAGCAGCAGGGTGCCTCAGAGGTTAGCAGACAACCATACACCACTTCTTAACCTGGACACATTAAGCAGTCCTAATTAAATTTCTCATTTTCTTTCCCTATGGGCCATTTGCACTTCCTTTTTTCTCTCTCCATCTCTCTCATTGCTATTCATTCATCTGCTCTGCCCATTGGTAGAGGAGCATGGCTGAGGTGTTAGCTCATACCCCTTCTGGGTGGCTTTCCTGCAGTATTTCACTGTCATCTACTGGCAAATTGATTTTGGCAAAGAAACCATCTGGGGTGGGAGTGGGGAGGGGGCATAGGCATGCACACATTTCCCACATACATACGTAGTTGAAATACACTGGCATACATGTGCACGCAAATGTATGTGCACTACTTGGTTACCCCTCAAATAAATAGTTTGGCTCAACAGTGAGTAGAGGCCCGCTGGTTCTGGAAAAAGGACACAGGCCCACTGACGAAAGGCGAAGGGTGGAGGTGTGGGGTGATTTATAACTCAATTCAGTGCAAATGGAGAGGTAGAGAGGCACAAGTTTCGCCAGGAAAAGCACATGCGTGTGTGTGGTGCTCATGAAAGAGTGTAAACTGATCATCTGTGTGACATCAGTCAAGTGTTGACATCATACAACAACTTCCCTGTCAGTAAGGATGTGCATCACTCTGTTGCAGTCTCTTGCAGTATCAGTAGATCTTTATTGTCCCTTTAAAGGGCAATTACATTGCCGCGTCGGATTATAAAAAGACTGTTTACACCTGGTATTAACATCCATCTCTGGTGAGCCGATCACAAGTGGACAGCTGAGACAGATTGCTGTTTACACTGGGTGTTTTCATGCATCTCAAATGTGTCTCCTGTGACCACTTGTGATCAGATTTCATCGAGGGGAGGATCTCAGATATGTCACTTACTGTGTCAGTGTGTTGCTTCTGATAAAGTGCCAAAAGTCAACATTTTGTTGCTTTTTATTTAACAGTTTCAGTCGGAATGCTCTTTTTTTTTTTTAGCCGAGCACCTGAATTTGTATTGTAACATGAATGGATCAAAAGAGAGTTTGAAGCGTGAACAAGGATCTTGTGAAATTTGAGATCTAGTTTAAGCTAAAAAAACAAAACAAAAATACAAATGCTTTAATTGTAAAACTATTTTCAGACTGTTTCTTCATCCTTGATCAAATCTGATCACTGTTCCCACTGCTGGAATGACCTTAATTCCACCCAAGCAGTCTTTAGCCATTTTCAAGAAACAGCTAAAGATCACATTTCATTCGCCAACACTTGACCCATTAACACCAACACACTACCTTAAAGGATTAGTTCACTTCAGAATTAAAATTTCCTGATCATTTACTGACCTCCATGTCATCCAAGATGTTTATGTCTTTCTTTCTTCAGTTGAAAAGAAATTATGTTTTTTGAGGAAAACATTCCAGGATTTTTCTCAGTGGGCTTCAAAGGCTACCAATGGTTTGAAGGTCCAAATTGTAGTTTCAGTGCAGCTTCAAAGGGCTCTACAGGATCCCAGATGAGGAATAAGTGTCTTATCTAGAGAAACAAACTGTCATTTTCTAAAAAAAATAATAAAAATGTATATACTTTTTAACCACAAATGCTCGTCTTGCACTAGCTCTGCGATGCGCCACACATTACTTAATCACGTTGGAAAAGTCATGTGTGATGTAGGCAGAAGTAGGTTATCATAACATTACGAACTTTGAAGCAAAAAAGTATTTGAAAATTGGACAAAAATGCAAAGGTACAAGACTGTGTACTTAAAGAGTTAGTTCACGAAATGTTAGTTCATGAAAATTCTGTCATTAATTACTCACCCTCATGTCGTTCTACTCCCCTAAGACCTTCGTTCATCTTCAGAACACAAATTAAGATATTTTTGATTAAATCCGATGGCTAAGTGAGGCCTGCATAGACAGCAATGGTACTTCCTCTCTCAAGATCCATAAGGTACTAAAAACATATTTA
This sequence comes from Ctenopharyngodon idella, assembly GCF_019924925.1. Classification (NCBI taxonomy): domain Eukaryota; kingdom Metazoa; phylum Chordata; class Actinopteri; order Cypriniformes; family Xenocyprididae; genus Ctenopharyngodon; species Ctenopharyngodon idella. The sequence goes on along the minus strand of NC_067222.1, from coordinate 20,310,775 downwards.
AATCAGTTCCTGTGAGTACATTGGTTCTACGTTAATATTATAAAGTGATGAGAATATTTTTTGTGTGCCAAGAAAACAAAATAACGGCTTTTTAACAATATCTAATGATGGCCGATTTCAAAACACTGCTTCATGAATCTTCGGAGCTTCACGAATCGAATCAGTGGTTCGGAGCACCAAAGTCACGTGATTTCAGCAGTTTGGTGGTTTTACACACTCGATCCGAATCACTGATTCGACTCAAAAGGTTCATAACGCTCCAAAGCAGTGTTTTGAAATCGCCCGTCACTAGATGTGTTTCGACTCTGATTGGTGGAACTTTCTGTGCAGCTTCATGGTTAATGTAGCTGCACGAATTCCATTTGCGGGCTGACGGGTTCAACAGAAGCAAAACAACCTAGTAGCTCACAGTAAGGCTGTCTTTTTGAAAATCAATTTCCCTATGGAGAAAATGAATGGAATTTTTAGGCTACATCTGGAACCCGACTGTTCCACTCTATTGTCTGATGGATTTTGCTGTGGGATTTTGGGTTGTGTAGTTGCTCAGAGGGAATTTAAGAAAAGAACAAATAAATAATTTTTTTTTTTTTTTTACGTTTTTTAACCTAAAAGCGGGTGTGGTCATTTTCTAATTTCAATGTGCTAAGCTTCCGAGGTCATCTTCCAGTTATTTTAACTGTACAAAAACAGTCCATTATGCTGCCTGATATTGCAAACTGGTATTTGTTATCATATTATTATTTTAATTTATTATCGTAATCATAAATAGTTTTACCCTACTGCACTTTGTTATTATTCTAGTTATTTAGGCTACCTATCAGTTAATGAATCTGAAGTCTCGCACTTTCACATCAGAAAATGGCTTACTTCCGTGTCGCAAAATTTGTTTTATATCATCCCTTAACCCCTGTGCTGGAGCTGTCTGTCTTGAAACGTTTAGACGTGATCTAATAAGTTATCTGTACTGTCTTTGTTTCATCCCTTACATCACTTTATTACTTTCGCAGCTCAAACACAACACAATACACCTCAAACACACAGGGAAATTATGAGGGAACAGAATTTTCCTTTTCAGGAAGCTGCTTGGAAAGAGTAGGATATCCCACAGAGCACCTCTGCAGCTCTGCGTCTTTGTTTTGCGTGATTGGAGAAGAGAGGAGACCTGCACGAGCTGGTACAGGCTTTGAGGAATGATTTTAACCATCCTGTTTAACTTGGCATGGGGAAACAGGGGAAAGCGCCTCTCGGGTCAGGTACAAGCGGACCTTTAAACCGAACCTGCTCGTTCTTTCCCTTGTAAAAGCAAACCGTATCGGGGGGTAAAATATGAATTATAATACGTCATTGCTAATAAGCTCGGGACTCATGAGAGCGCTCGCTGGAGGGTGTCACATAAATAACAATTCATCACAATCACAATATTATTAACATGCTTAATGTGACACTGATGGAGCGTGAAGTGGAGTTTTCACAGATGACGTATTCAATTTCAGACCACAAATGTAGAGCTTATTATGATTTCTGTCTTCGTACATGAAATGACTTATTTTGTTTTAAGTTATGGGTCTTAGGCGACTATTTGACTGGAGAAAATATAATCTCGCAGATTGTTTTTGAGAAAAACAGACTGACAGATGGGAAAGACGATACAGTCCTTAAGCAAGATGTATGAGCTGGGGTCACACATATGCTGTTATGGTCAATGTAGAAATAAATATTTATCTCTGTAACTCTGTTGGGATGAGGCTAAATAAAGGCAGTTATTCAAAGCCAACAACAGAGGAATCTCTCTAAAGACAGCTGTACACATTTACACTGGTGAATTTTCTTGTGCTCACACACACTCACAAAGACACATTCTTTTGTTTCCTTTATTTTGTCAGGTGCAGGGAATTTAATCTTTTAAGCTTTTTTTTTTTCTCTCTCTCTCTCTCAAAGATTAATGCAGTGCATTTAGTTATAAAGCTCATTGTCCAACCATTTCAATTAAAAGAGAAAGACTGGAAGACGTCAAACATCAAACCACAGTTCAGTGCCCTAAACATAGCCTATATTCTCATGTCATAAAATTAACGGAAAGATATTTTTACTGTCTCAATATTCCAAGTGATGTATAATCTGGGTTATGTAGCCCGTATAAAATACAGACACAAATAAATAATTTTCGTCTATCTGATTATAGGCTATATCTGAAGGTTTATTCACATAAAAAGAAAATACCAGTCTGTGTAATTGTTTTATGAAGTAGGCTAAATACAACGCAATATGCTCCCCAGTGGCACTGGGACAATCATCGAACAGAAAGCAGGATTAAAGCACGTGATTTCATGATCCCAGTTGAGATGAATTCCACCCATCATGTCAGGATGGCACTCCAAATCACAGGCTTGCATGATATTAGCATTCGTTGAAACAGCACACTCAATTTATAAACACTGAAGGACGCTAAATGTGGCCATGCGTGACATTCCTCTCTCTCTCTCTCTCTCCTGGTGTTTTGCTGTAACTTAGGCTATTGTTTTTAATGTGTGTTATTTAAAATGTAGCTATTTTAATAATTCCGAGACATGCTTAAGTATGCTAGCCTATGTTTGTCAGTATGATAAAATATTGGCGATTAAGGATCACTTTTTTAATTCACTTTGAATTCGCCATTCTGCAACATAAAATTCATTTATAAAAGTCGAACTTTTTTTACTCATTAGGTGCCATGTATTAAAACGTTATATTATTATTATTAATAATAATAATAATAATAATAACATTTATAGCTAATAATAATAATTAGTAGTGGTAGAAGTTAACATCAGTCAAATTCATTAGGATATAACGCATGAAACAAAATTCGGCGAGATGTGAAGCACAGACTTAACGCACACACTATAAATAAATATTAATATATTTAGATAAACACATACAGTATTCGTTTTAATGCTTTTTTCCTCGTCAAAGACACTGCCCACATTATCTTTATTGTCTTCAGATGGATGTATCTATATTTTGCTCATATGTGCCGTTTGACATTCTCTCCTGTCTGTATGTGCAGATTAAAAAGCGCATTACTGTACAGTACACATAAAATTAAATCTGCAAAAGGTTGCCATTATTCTTCATTCTGGTCTATTGTTTCTCAGTAGAAATGTAACTTTTTAATCATTCTATGAATTTGGTGACAAAATGATTTGATTATTATGAGATCATACAAAAAAAAAGAAAAAAAAAAGAAAAGTTAAATAACGTCAAGGGAAAAAAAAAGAAAAAAAGAAAAGAAAAAAAAACAGGCCCCAAGATGTTAACAAGGGACTCAGGGAAGAAGAATCAAAGTGAAGACATGCGTTCATGTGATTATCTTGGCTGTATATAACCTATGCATGTTGTGTAGCATCTTTGAAATCGACAATTGAAAATGAATGTAGGGTTAAATGATTTTCAGACTAATAGAATAGTTAGACCTGAGCATGCGCACATGCAGCTGTCAAGACTGCTGAGCGTTTGGAGAGGATTATTTACAGTGCGCGCTCAGTTGGAAATCTGCTCATGCTCAGGCGAGATACTGCATATTTGTAAAGCGCATTTGAGACTGATCTGGTTGATTATTTCCGCTTAACAAGCTTAAACAAATAAACCGACACGAGTGGACACGTGTTAAACTTCTAACTTCTTCAGCTTATTTATGATGGAGATGGTCTATAAATGAACAGCCATATAGGTATATGCAGTATCTGTGGTTTTAGTTACTATCTGAAATTACAAAAATTTTTATTAAGTGACAATATAAATATCCCCCTGTAAATGATTTTCAGAGCAATTTTACGTCTCTGAGGTCATCATTTTAACCATAGAAAACAGCATGCCATCCATTTAATTCAAACACTAAATTGAATCAGTTCACTGAAACAGATTCTAAATATTATTATGGCTGTTACAAAATTAAATGCAATAGGTGGTGTAATATAATGCACAATATACCATAACAATAAACCCTCCCATAAATAATACAAACCCATAAATAGGCCTAATTATCTAGATTTATATCAAAACTAAAAAGGAAAGCACTAAGGGCATTTTACCTTTACATTTTTTTTTTAAAAAAGTGGGGCATTGTCACTAAACCCTGGTTTTATTTATGACTTTACACAATTTGTGTTTAAATGTATGCCTATGCGTTTCAGAATTGAATGTCTATTTTATGAAGGAGATATAAAATTAATGTACTTCAAAATGTTATCAATCGATTTCTTACCTGATCTTACCCTTTTTTGGGGGGTGGTTGCTTATTTGAAATTGTTTGCCCGTGTGTGAGACACGTCTGCAAAAAAAAAGTGCAAAAATGGCACTGTATTTACAGTATATTTGAAGATGAATTTTACGAGTAAATCACAATTTTTACAACATCGTCTTTTAACCAGCAGAAGGTTCAGGCTGTAGCTTATTTAGAAAGGAAACATTGTCCTTGCCAAATTATGAATAAATTAAGAATCACGACGTTTATTGTGCATTTACAAATGTCAGTTTTATTTCCGTCAAAATGCGAAAAGGAAATTCGTCATTTAAATAGCCTAGTTGAATCATTCGATATTTAATCATTCCAATAAAATAACATGCATCAAAGAAGCATTTTCAGCATGTAACAGAAATACACTCACTGAATTCTTTCCCGACAGAAAATAAACTCAAAAGTTCGTTAAAATGTTCGCAAACATTCGACGCGATGCTCTACACACTCTTATACCTCGGGATAAATGAAATAATTCCTGAGAAAAAAATAAGTTTCGTGTCCAAATATGCGATGTTAGTCATTGACACTAGCCAGGTGTCTGTGTTTAGTGGACAAATCCACGTGGCTGTGCACATTTTGTAGCTTCTGGTATTCGTACTGAAAATTGAGGACCCGAGGGAAGCCCACTGGATTGAACAGTGCTGAGGACGCGTATGGAGAGGTCGGGGCCATTGCGCAGGCGAGGCCCGGGGTGACAGGCTCGATGGCCACTGTTTGGGACTGTGGGAAAGACTTGGCTGCGACAGAGTTCCTCGAGAAAAGCGTAGACAGAGCCGGTAAAATGCCGCCAACAGGTGGAACACCGATGGGTTGATGGAAGCCAAACGGGTAGATATCCAGCCCCGGTAAGTGCGCGCAGGACGCGCTGAGCCCGTACGCGCCGTAGCTGAGGTTCGGGAAAGCACTCGGCTGCAGCGCTTGATCTTTGAACACCCCAAATTTAAAGTGCTGCCGTTTAAATCGCTTCCTCCTCCTCAGGAAACTTCCGTTCTCAAACATATCCGATGAATTGGGATCCAGAGTCCAGTAATTCCCTTTCCCGGGATTACCCGGCTCGCGTGGCATTTTCACGAAGCAGTCGTTTAGGGAGAGATTGTGTCGGATGGAGTTCTGCCAGGCTGGGAACTTCTCTCGGTAGTACGCGAACCGGTGGCTGATGAAGTCGCATATCTCGCTGAGGGTGAGACGCTTCTTTGGGCTCTGGAGGATCGCCATGGTGATCAAAGCGATGTAGGAATAGGGCGGTTTCACCGAAGGGCTTTTGCTCGAACTTGAGGGACATATGGAAGAGGGGACGTGGTCCTTATCCCCCTTGTTATGCACCTGGTCGGAAAGAGACGAGGTCGAAAGATGTTCGTCTCCAGACTCCTTGCCACCTTCTCCAACCACGTCAACAAAAAGGTCATCCATTAAATCAGTGTCCAGGGTCATAATCCACAAGTTGGAGTCCACGAGACGGGTTCCAAACAAGCAGATGGCCACGCGCGAGACTTAAATTCTCTCACACTCGGAAAGGTCTGTTCCTGGTTCCTCAGAACACTCTGGAAGATGGATTATAAAGAGACGAGCACGCTATATCAACGCGAGATTTAATTCGGCCACACAGGAATCCTCAACATTCGAGCGCAGGAGGTCTGCAGAGCTGCGTACACAGCAACAATGTCCATCGTCCACTCCAACGCAACTGGATTCCTGCAGCTGTTCGGGAATCAGATGACGATGATGTCATGACGAAGTTCTCAGGAAGAAGCTCCACTCCAATGAAAACAGGGCAACTCGACCAGGTTCTGCCCGCAGACGGTCCTCTGAAGGAACCATGATTGATATCATGTCACATGTCTCAAGGGTATTTATGTCGCTTAACCTCTGTATAAAAAAGACAGACTCTTCTGCTCTTCTGACTGCTCGACATCAGATATCTTGTCTTTTTTTAATTAACAGAAAATAATAAAAGAGGAAATTAGCGTGCACTAATAAAAGAAAGCAATGAAACCGGTCACTGTCCTCCTTTCATCTCAGAATAGGCCTATAGTAGGAAATAAAATACCATAATCTGTCAACACCAAAAGATTATAGTAGCCAATTTCTCTGTTCACATAATAAGTTTAATGAAAATTGCCGAATTAATGAGGACACTAGAAATACATAACTTTACGTAACATGGTGATTTTGTATCCCTGAGATTATATAGATAACGTGTTTTTTTTTTAGCAGTTTAGCAAAGCAGTCTGTATTTTTATTATCATCATCATCATATTTTTATTAAATAATATTTAATATCTAATGTAATTTAATAATAATATTAACATATGTAATATAATTATTTGTATCTACATTATTTTATATCTTAAATAAATACTAAACAACAACATTTTATATCAGTATAACTGGTATTTTAATTTTGTCGGCCTACTGTATATCTGGATTTAAAAACAACAACAACAATCGAAATAGAAAGTAAAATGTAGAAATATTATAAGGAAAGCATTAAAGTAAAAATATATAGGCATATAAAATAGCTAGAAATGTCGTTCAGCTTTGAAGCAATGAGGCTAAAACAAGAAACAGATTCATAATAGGCTATTTATCATAAGGTGCTGTATATGATCTTCGCACATATGTTTCCTCTCTCCAAATAATATCTTGCATTTCCCATTGCGCTTAAAGTTTTTTTTTTTTTTTTCAGTGATATGGTGAAAATTAGGTATATCATATATAAAACTGTCGGGTCGTTCAGATGAAAGCGAAACATTTTCACTCGCATTTGGCTGCTGAAGGCCGTGGGGTGTTTGTTTAATGATGAAGCTCTTTGTTGAGGATTTCTACATTTCCTGCTCATATAATCTTATTGATACCGGAGCCCACCGAGCGCAGAGATGACGTGGGTGGGCATGATTTCACAAATCTATCACGCATGTCCTCGGATTGGAAACAGGCCCAGCGAGAGAGAGATGAATGAAGGATGGGTTTGGAAGCGAAAACGGGATAATAATACAAACCCGACGCAGCAGTTCCACAGATAATGTGCTTTAATGTGGTATTCATGGGTGATGGGGTGTGTTCCTATAGGCTACAAATAGAGACGACAATAGGTTACAAATGCTACGACTTGCAATGTTGGGATTGTAAAATATGTAGGATATTCATATGATAGGCCTATTTTGGTTTTATATTTATACTAGCCTATATAGTTTTCTTTTTTAAAAGTTTTCTGTCTAAGTTAGTCTAAAATCAGAGCCAAGTCCTGAACACACAAATGTGTGTTAAGTAATATATAATAATTTTAATTATAATATTTTTCCCCCCTCCAAACTTATAGGCTACATTTTTCATAATATTTTTTGAAATATCTGTTCGGTAAACGCACTAAAACTATAACAAAATTCTCAGAGCATGTTGTCACCAAGTTATAAATGTTTAGGCTATAGCTAGCCTATAATATAGGCTAAAACATGATTTAGGCCAAATTAATCTGAAAGAAAATGACTTTCAAAAACACACCATAAAGAAATGTTCATAGAGTAGAAAGTGCGACAGCATAGATCCCAGATCTCAATTAAAAACAGACATTTAGGCTATAATTTGTTGAATTCACACAGACTATTTCTCTTTCCATCTTTATCGCCGTGGTATCGGGGTTGGCACCATATTTTATTTAGCCTATCGCGAATGAAAACGAGGCTTGAAGGAAGTTTAGCTATTAAATATAGGGTGTCGAGAGAGACATCAGCTGACGTAAACACTGAAAATGCATCTTCACAAAATTAAAACCTGCTGGAAAAGTTTTTCATTCGCGAAAGAAACAAAAACAAACATGGCGTCTTCCCAGATTAAGGTCTATAGATGCCTTACCTGTTTTACTTAGGCTTCTTTGTGTTTGGCAGACATTCGTTTAACGGTTTTCTGATTACAACACTATGATTATCATTTTACTACAGCCTACATTTGATCAGCCAGAAATTACGGCCTGTATTCTATTGTAGGCCTACTTGTGTTCAAAACAACTTATTGACCTTAGGCCATGTTGCCCATTCTTGCCCTCAAAGACATGGCTGTTTTATGCAGATGGTATGAAGGCCTACGAATCGACGACTGTACAGAGAAAAATGAATTCAAGTGCTGCTGCCTCGATGGAAAACTCTGCGGACTAAATAAACAGCGTCACCTTGTGACAAAATTGAGATGTTCTGCTGAGGAAAATGTTTTTTTTCTTCTTTTTTTTCCCCCTTAGTTAGTCCCACATAAAAAATACTATAGTGATTTATAGTAAATAGTATAGTGTTTTTGAACCATATAGTAAATTGTAGTATACTGTATATATTATAGTATTTACAACACTTTGTTAAAGGGTTAATTCACCCAAAAATGAAAATTCTGTCATTAATTACTCACCCTCATGTCGTTTCACACCCGTAAGACCTTCGTTGATCTTCGGAACACAAATTGAGATATTTTTGTTTAAATCCGATGGCTCAGTGAGGCCTACATAGGGAGCAATGACATTTCCTCTCTCAAGATCCATTAATGTACTAAAAACATATTTAAATCAGTTCATGTGAGTACAGTGGTTCAATATTAATATTATAAAGCGACGAGAATACTTTTGGTGCGCCAAAAAAAAAACAAAATAACGACTTATATAGTGATGGCCGATTTCAAAACACTGCTTCAAGAAGCTTCGGAGCGTAATGAATCAGCGTGTCGAATCATGATTCGGATCGCGTGTCAAACCGCCAAACTGCTGAAATCACGTGACTTTGGCGCTCCGAACTGCTGATTCGACATGCTGATTCATAATGCTCCGAAGCAGTATTTTGAAATTGGCCATCACTATATAAGTCGTTATTTTGTTTTTTTTTGGCGCACCAAAAATATTCTCGTCTCTAATATTGAACCACTGTACTCACATGAACTGATTTAAATATGTTTTTAGTAGGCTACATTAATGGATCTCACTGAGCCATCGGATTTCAACAAAAATATCTTAATTTGTGTTCCGAAGATTAACAAAGGTCTTACTGGTGTGGAACGGCATGAGAGTGAGTAATTAATGACATTATTTTCATTTTTGGGTGAACTAACCCTCTAATGAATATTACATCATACTGTAGTATTAACTATAGTGAACAGATAAACTGTAATAAATACTGTAGTATACTTTAGTTTTTACTACAGTAAACTGTAGTGTGTTTATTGTAGTATAATATAGTGCAGCATTGGGTAAAGTAGTTTGTTTCTATTACTTTAGTTGCTATATTAACACACCAACTATATAATTACCACAACAAATTAATTCAAGTACTTTACTATAGTATGGTTCAAAAACACTATAAATTACTATAGTATTTTTTCATGTGGGGTATTTCATGTAACAAAGGTAGCCTACGTTATTCTTTTCAAATCAGCAACAATAAACTGCACGTTCCCTCTGTGACAACCAACCTCACATTTGTTAAATGAAATATGGAAATTACTACTATAAAAACACTGAATCTGAATGGAGACAAAAAGAGTCTTATTTAAATAGAGTTCTTAACAAAAACAAAGAAGAAAAGTAGGCCACATTACAGGTACTGTATCCGCTTCTTACTTGTTTGTCATTCATGTCACATCATGTCTCATTCTGTTGAAGACAGTATACAAACCTGTCCAGCTTTTTCATCCTGCTTGTACAACTTTTAAAGACAAAGAAATGGGTGTGACATCATATAATGTTAACAAGCCCTTGACATGCAGTTTATTATGTTGTGATTTTTATGGGGTAGTCTACTGTAAAATGTTTGGGACATAACTGAAGATTTATTTAAGTATAATGAAGGTAAGAATGTACTTTGAATTTCCAATAATGCAGCTCCAGTTATACCTATACCTTCATAAACTCCTATTTTACGAAACACCTTACATTGTTACTTTAATCCACAATGTTAAAATGTGCATTTAAATCTAATGATGTGGATATCTGATGATGTCATCACGGGCTGTCTGCTAATGTCACCTATGGCTTATTTTATGGATCACTGACATAAAAAGATTGTCATTTTATATATATATATATATATATATATATATATATATATATATATTGCATGCCGATATTTCCTTGAAAAAACTCAATCTAGTTGATAATGTAGGCCTATTGCCTTTAATGTTTTCATGTTGATCAATAAAATGACCAGTAGGTGTCACCAAAACATAACCGTTGAAACTTTTGACGACTGGCCGATGGTATCAGAGGAGCACTGAGCCCTTCTAAAGTAATCGTGTCTTTATTTTTTATTTATTTTTTATACTTTTATACTATAATGTTTAGGACATCACTGAAGATAAGTATAATATAATATATATAATATTATATAATAAATGTAAAAATGTACTTTGAATATCCATTGATGCAGCTCCAGCTACATGTACACTTAGTATGATTTAAAAATGGCCACACATGGACAATGATTTCGGATATGCGCGCGCGCGCACACACACACACACACACACACACACACACACACACACACACACACACACACACACACACACGTTTGTTTTTGTGAATTGTGGGGACATTCCATAGGCGTAATGGTTTTTATACTGTACATACCGTATTTTCTATCACCCTACACTACCCCTACACCTAAACCTACCCATCACAGGAAACTGTGCACATTTTTACTTTCTGACAAAAACTCATTCTGTATGATTTATAAGCCTTTTGAAAAATGGGGACATGGGGTCATGTCCTCATAAGTAACCCTCTCCTTGTAAATACCTATGTCATTATACAAATTTGTGTCCTGATATGTCACAAAAACATGCACACACACACACACACACACACACACACACACACACACACACACACACACTGGGAACTGCAGGGACACTCCTTGGATAGGATTGTATTGTATTTAACATAAATAGGCTACTAAGCACTTAATGGTATAATGGTACAAAACAAGGCCTGGAAAATAACTGTTAAAAGTGATTTTTAAATCTTTTTCAACAAATCAGTCGTACTTAACATTTAGTTAAATTATAATCACTTTATAGGGACAAATTAAATATTATTTAGTTATTTAACACTAACAAGGTCTTCATCAGGTACTTCCGACATCCACCAGCAGAGGCAAGCTGGGCTATACTTGTGAACCAAACCTTGACCTCTGTCTTAAATAGTTTTAGAGCAACAGTTCCCTTGTCGTCTCTCTGAAAACTGACTAGCATTTGTAAACTCTGCTACTGGAGGATTGTGCACTGCTCCACACACACATGACTTACTAATATGACCATCCTAATTCAAATGGAGTCTCTACGAATGAATTGATGAGTTGAATCACATATGTTTGATGAGGAAGACATCAGAAAATGTGCAATGCTAGGGGGCAAGAGTAACAGCAGCATTGAGAAACACAGTTACAGACCTGTGCGCTCTCATATTTGAGAAGATGACACAACTGCCACAGCTGTGCTTTTTACGCCAACGCCCAAGTGTGACAGGTGACTGTTTCTGATCTTCTTAAACTCTGTGCACACTTCTTGATTTGCTGCTTCAGGCTTTCCTAATTAACCTGACAGCTGTTAACAGCCCACACACACTCACGCTCATCTTCAGTCCTGCCCTCGGCTGCTCTCTGAACTCTCCCACTGTTACTCACTAAGTGCTCCCGGGCAGAAGAAAGTGTTTATCAGACATCAGCCACTATGACGTATATGGCCTTGCATTCTACACACGCACTTGTATATATGGTTTATGTTGACTCTCATAGGCATAATGGTTTTTGTACTGTACAAACTGTACATTCTATCCCCCTACACTAACCCTGCCTCTAAACTTACCCATCACCAAACTTTCTGCATTTTTTTAAATAAAAAAAAAAAAAAAAACACTGTTTAGTATGTTTTTAAAGTCATTTATTTACAACAAGGACACAGGAAATGCCCGCATAAACCATATATAGCAGAACACGCACACACACACACACACACTGGGAGCTGCAGTGACACTCCTTGGATAGGATTGTATTTAACATAAATACTAAGCACTTAATGATATAATGGTACAAAACAGGGCCTGGAAAATAACAGTTAAAAGTCAGTCTTTTCAACAAATAAGTGGTATTTATGACAATCATATTATTAGCATATTACCTGCTTATTAGTACTTATAAAGCACATATTAATGGCTTATTCTGCATGACCATATTCTACATCTCTTAACCCTATACCACTTACCTAAACTTAACAACTACCTTACTGACCATTAATAAGCAGTTATTAGATGTTTATTGAGGGAAAACCAGTTGAAATTTATGCTAAAATTACTACTTCTCTGGACCTCGAATGACGGTAATTTCGTTGATTTTTATGGGGGATAAAAAACCTCGGATTTCATCAAAAATATCTTAATTTGTGTTCCAAAGATGAACAAAGGTCTTACGGGTTTGGAACGACATGAGGATGAGTAATTAATGACAGAATTTTCATTTTTTGGTATATATATATATATGTGTGTGTGTGTGTGTGTGTGGCATAAATTCAAGAAAATTCATGAATGCAGCCAACATTACAATTTGTGTAGAATGTAAGAATACATAATGAGACTATTTAATTTTATTACTTTAATTTTTTTAATTTCACATACTTAATTTTTGGTAAAATGGAGTAAAATGTGGTAAAGTGTGAAAAGACAAGGGACTGTTCAGAATAGTAATGAGATACAATGGTGGATTTCGGTAACAATGTGCAATTGTGATCCTGGTTTCTAGAGGAAGGTCCAGGGCAACACTGATTAGAGGGTAGTGTTACCTCTGCTGATGGACAGATGGATGGATGCATGGATAGATGGATGGATGGAGCTTTCTGTGAAACTAAAGGCTCTAGGGTTTGACCTGTCAATGCATCAATAAAAATGGCCATTGTATAACAATATTCTAATGTATTCTTATGACTTAAATAACAATAATAATTAATATTAATATATTATAGTGCGGCCAGAACTTCCTCTGACACCTTGCGTCTTGATCTACTGCTCTTCGTGAAGATATCTCTGGTACATATTTCTTGCCTTCAGAGAAGGTTTTCTTCTACTAGAAATGCATACCCTCAGAAAATCTAGCTTTGCTTATATCTTTAATCTAGATCCAGTGGAGTCATATTCATCATTCCAGTAAACAGCCTGAGTCGCAGTCTCTTGTTGAGTCTGAGATCATGGAAAAAAAACCCTGATCCATATAAACCTTCAGAACATCGTTGGTGGAGCAGAATTAAAACATCAGGGCTGTGAGAGGAAATGTGATAACACCGCTCAGATGTTGATGAACCACAAAGATATGTTAATGAACCACATTTTATTGCTATATAAACCCTTATCAAGGTGATCAGGACCTAAATGGAAGAACATCTGGCTGTACATGGAATATTTAGTACAATACATAAATGGACATGAAATAATGTTAGTTATTTGAGAAGAAAGAGAACATCACATAGATTTACACTGAATGAGGAACTGGAGCCATGCCTGCCTTAAAGGGATAGTTCACCCAAAAATGAAAATTATCCCATGATTTACTCACCCTCAAGCCATCCTATCTCTATTTTCTTTCAGACGAACACAATCTGAGATATATTTAAAAATATCCTGGCTCTTCCAAACTTTATGATTGTAGTGAACAGGGGGCCTGTTTTGAAGCACCCCAAAAAATGCATCCAATAATCATAAAATATAATCCATACGGCTCCAGGGGGTTAATAAAGGCCTTGTGAAGTGAAGTGATTTATAAGAAAAATATCTATATTTAAAACTTTATAAATTAAAATAACTAGCTTCCGGCAGACGGCTGCACGCTTTGGTTTGTTTAAACCACGAAAGGCTAAGCTTACGACACTCCTACATCCTGTGTCATACATCGCGTCACAGATTACTCATTTTGCCCAAGTCGACTTGCACAGTATGCGTATGGTCGTCTGCCAGAAGCTATTTAGTATATAAAGTTTTAAATATTTTTCTTACAAAAACCCATCGCTTCGCTTCAGAAAGCCTTTATTATGGATTACTTTTATAATGTATGGATGCACTTTTTGTGGGGGCTTTGAAATCTCACCCCCCATTCATTACCATTATAAAGCTTGGAAGAGCCAGGATATTTATTAATATATCTCTGATTGTGTTCGTCTAAAAGAAGATAGTCATATACACATAGGATGACTTGAGGGTGAGTGAATCATGGGATAATTTTCATTTTGGGTGAACTATCCCTTTAATGAGGAAAGACTGAAGTATCAAAGAAGGTTATTCTAGATTATGTATCAATAAAATATAACAATGGTATCATAAATTTCAAATTTTTGGCTCAAATCAGTCAAAAAAAAAGTATCTGTCATGCAGATCCAGCTAATGTTTTCTAGAGAGAGTAAATAGATGTCACTATCAAAAATATAATTTATTCTTGTACCTAAAACGTAAGCTTCATTATTATAAAAAATCTAAATATATTCATGATAACATTATCATTTAATATAAATTATTTTTATTTATACAATAATGTAAAATATAATATTGTTATTATGAAAATCTATATAATGATGCTAAATTCCACAGTTTAGCTTCATTATACAACAATATTTGACTGTAGAATGCAGCGATTGACCAATCAGAATCAAGTATTCCAGAGAGCCACAATGTATTGATGTAATGCAAATATTTAATAACAACAACTTAAAGTGTCCGACATGCACTTACAAACATTAACTTTCATTTTGTTGTGTAACAATCATTGTCATTGTGACTGTGGCTTGTGGAACACTTGACAAGGACAAGTGTCAGCTGCTATCAGTGTGTGCCAAAGGTCACGACCCCCAGGGCAGGGTGGATGTGCAGAGGTCAGTATCCGATACTGAAGTCTGGTTGTTTCTCTCCTTAGCTCAGCATAGTTTCCACATGGCCAAAACAACTGCTCCTGGCCAACCCCCGCTCACCTGTGCTTCCATAACGTTCCCACAACTGTTATCCTGCGAGAAGATCCACTCAGCAGTTCATCGCTTTGAATCTCGCATTGTGCTCTGCACACGTGTGCTCTATTTATGACTGCATCACTGAATCTGTGCAGTCATGTGAATCGCAGATTATTAAAGTAATCAGTCTGATTCTGTGAAGGCAGATAGGTGTCAAACTCTTGAAATGACCTTTACTGATTTGATAATGGCACCATTAAAGTGTCTTGAGGCCTTCGGGCTTTTCTGCAGTGTGAGAAAATGAATCTGTTTGGCTTCTGTGTGATTAATTGAAGTTTACTTTTCAGCTTTTCTTTATGAGTCAGAACAGTTGTTCTCAAAGTACTGCCTGGGAACAAAGCAGAAAGGGCTTGAAAAACAAACCTTAATTGACCTTTACATTTACTTTTGGCTAAGGCAAGCATTACTATTGCTATTGCTCATACTTAGGGTTGGTGATTTAAAAAAAAAATCCTAACCGTAAGTATTAAACTTTGCCAACTCGCATGCACCATTTATGCCTCAAACATGATTCATACCTCATATCATGCAACATGTTGCAAACAGTTTTAGGATGTTTAGCTGCCGGAAATCAAAACAGATTAAAACATCACATAGATGTACACTGGATGAAGAACTTGAGCCATGCCTGAGGATTTATGCTTGGAAGACTGAAATCTCAAAAGCATTTTTTTTTTCTTGATTATGGGTTCATTTCACCTGTTTTTTTTTATTTTTATTTTTTTTTAGCTCAAATGTATGTCACACTGGTCCAGCTAATGTATTCTAGAGAGAGAAAAGTAGACAAAAAGGACTAAATTGTGACCTTTCTTATTATGGAAATATATTTTTTAAATCTAATCTAATATAAGCTAATCTAATATAAAATAATCTAATATAAGCTAATAATATAATATAATATAAACAGCGATTTCTGCCAAAGTGGTTTAAACAAACACATTTTTTTCAATAATTACAAATTAGCTGCATAATAATATAATATAATATAATATAATATAATATAATATAATATAATATAATATAATATAATTTAAACAGCAATTTCTGCCAAAGTGGTTTAGACAAACACATTTTTTTCAATAATTACAAATTAGCTGCATAATATAATATAATATACAGGTGCTGGTCATATAATTAGAATATCATCAAAAAGTTGATTTATTTCACTAATTCCATTCAAAAAGTGAAACTTGTATATTATATTCATTCATTACACACAGACTGATATATTTCAAATGTTTATTTCTTTTAATTTTGATGATTATAACTGACAACTAAGGAAAATCCCAAATTCAGTATCTCAGAAAATTAGAATATTGTGAAAAGGTTCAATATTGAAGACACACTCTAATCAGCTAATTAACTCAAAACACCTGCAAAGGCCTTTAAATGGTCTCTCAGTCTAGTTCTGTAGACTACACAATCATGGGGAAGACTGCTGACTTGACAGTTGCCCAAAAGACGACCATTGACACCTTGCACAAGGAGGGCAAGACACAAAAGGTCATTGCAAAAGAGGCTGGCTGTTCACAGAGCTCTGTGTCCAGGCACATTAATAGAGAGGCGAAGGGAAGGAAAAGATGTGGTAGAAAAAAAGTGTATAGCAATAGGGATAACCGCACCCTGGAGAGGATTGTGAAACAAAACCCATTCAAAAATGTGGGGGAGATTCACAAAGAGTGGACTGCAGCTGGAGTCAGTGCTTCAAGAACCACTACGCACAGACGTATGCAAGACATGGGTTTCAGCTGTCGCATTCCTTGTATCAAGCCACTCTTGAACAACAGACAGCGTCAGAAGCGTCTCGCCTGGGCTAAAGACAAAAAGGACTGGACTGCTGTTGAGTGGTCCAAAGTTATGTTCTCTGATGAAAGTAAATTTTGCATTTCCTTTGGAAATCAGGGTCCCAGAGTCTGGAGGAAGAGAGGAGAGGCACACAATCCACGTTGCTTGAGGTCCAGTGTAAAGTTTCCACAGTCAGTGATGGTTTGGGGTGCCATGTCATCTGCTGGTGTTGGTCCACTGTGTTTTCTGAGGTCCAAGGTCAACGCAGCCGTATACCAGGAAGTTTTAGAGCATTTCATGCTTCCTGCTGCTGACCAAATTAATGGAGATGCAGATTTCATTTTCCAACAGGACTTGGCACCTGCACACAGTGCCAAAGCTACCAGTACCTGGTTTAAGGACCATGGTATCCCTGTTCTTAATTGGCCAGCAAACTCGCCTGACCTTAACCCCATAGAAAATCTATGGGGTATTGTGAAGAGGAAGATGCGATATGCCAGACCCAACAATGCAGAAGAGCTGAAGGCCACTATCAGAGCAACCTTGGCTCTTATAACATCTGAGCAGTGCCACAGACTGATCGACTCCGCGCCACGCCGCATTGCTGCAGTAATTCAGGCAAAAGGAGCCCCAACTAAGTATTGAGTGCTGTACATGCTCATACTTTTCATGTTCATACTTTTCAGTTGGCCAAGATTTCTAAAAATCCTTTCTTTGTATTGGTCTTAAGTAATATTCTAATTTTCTGAGATACTGAATTTGGGATTTTCCTTAGTTGTCAGTTATAATCATCAAAATTAAAAGAAATAAACATTTGAATATAATATAAATATAAACAGTGATTTCTACCATAGTGTTTTAGACAAACTTTTTTTTCGCTACAATAATTACAAATTAGCTGCATAATAATAAGCTGCATATTACATAATAATGTAATATAATAGTAATTTGCTCTGAAATGTGAACTTCCTTATTATGGAAATATATTTTTATATAATATAATATAATATAATATAATATTGATTAACTTCACAATAAGAACGGAAATATTACGCAAGTAAATGGGGTCAGTCTTGATTGTCAACACGAAATGTTGTGTGCAACCAATTTACTTAATGTAATGTATTTCCAGCTGAAACAGGATATTTAACAAAGGAAAAACAATTTAGGTCAGAACCTTTAGGTGAGGTTATATTATTCAGCTGTTGGTTAACATTATCCAATAGCTTGCATGGCCTATATCATGTCAGCCAAAATGGAAAGACATGTCAAGGTGGAACAGATTGTTAAATTTTTCTAAAAGATTAGAAAGGCAAACATGTTTTCTTTAGAATAATGTGCAGCGATGAATCAGTCACATTTAGACAGTTATTAAGAGTGAATGGATTCAATGTTCATGTAATGTTGAAAAGCACACTAGCCACATTTCTTATATCCTGCTGTGCACCTTGAAGTGCCAAGTTTCTTTAGAAAGCGGAATTTACTTTTCATACACTTGTCATTCAAATTACAACAGATAACACATGACAAATTTAACTTATCTAATCTTTACCAGAACCCTGGGACAGGTCAGAACAAGCTCCCACACAACCAAAATGCTTTGTTAATCAACTTGCCCAGCCACTCTCCAGCTATTCATGGGAATTCACACAAACTGCACTGTGTGACCCGCCTCCTGGCAGCAGCTTGTGGTTATGCTGATTAAAAACAGGTTTGAAATGACACAGCTGATATCTGCATGTGGGAAAGTGGCAACACGCGTCACCCACGTAAGTGACTTGATATGAATAAGTCGTGTTGCAGTAATCGAGTGTGTTTCGTTGTTCTCTCTCACTGGCAAAAACCGCAGCAATTGACCAGCACGTCTCAGTGCAGTCTAAGTGTTTCCCTCCATTCATGCCTCCCAGCAAATGGAGAGATGTGTTTTATAGTTGCATGACGGCTCTGACAAGTTAACTACATGGTGATCTCCGGATAGCAAACAAATCATGTTATATAATTCAAGGTTTATTGTACACTGGAAAAATGTTTTGTTATAACATGAAAAGGTATACGTCATGTAAAACCCTGTGAAACGTTTTATTTTTTCCCCCCAGAATCCATTTTATTTTTTTACAAATTCTGTTTGTTTGTTTTTTCCCTCCATTTTAACTTTTCTGGATTCTAATTTAATGGTTAATGATTAAATGTTACTAATTAAAATGCATGTATAATTGATATGATGACCAGGGGTGCACATAATGCACATTTGGTCTGGTTCTCAAGGGAGCACCTGGAGATGTTGCTTGGTACTCACACTTTACGTGACACACTTATCCTAAAAGCTGTCCTCATCACATGCTCTCCTCACTATCTTCTTTTCTCTCGAACATGGTAGATGATGATGATAATGAATTTTTTTTATTTATTTTATTTTACTATCATTAATGACACAGACAACAGCAAGAATATTAGGCTGCTGTCACTTTAAGAAGGAAAGCGCGGACTGAATAACTGACACACATCCGGTTTCTTTCTCAACTGTTCACTTATGACATAACCGAGAGAATACTTGCCGAGACAGGTATTTTGACATAATTTTGTGTGTATGTGTCTGTTTATGCGCAAGTAAACGCGAAAGAGGAATTAATTCGGTGTTCGAGCGCTGTCTGACTCTCTCTCTCTCTCTCTCTCTCTGCGTGCACGCGAGGCTGTGCACAGATAATAGCTAATGAGTCCCGATTTTCGCCTCTTCTTCCGCTTTTAAAATCGTTTGAATGTGTTAATTGGTGAGACAAAACACGTCCAAATCTTAAACTTTCACTCTATGATGGTTAAATTTAGCAGTTAATCTGCGAATCACATGCGTGCCGAACCATTGGACCTTATCCGTACGGATCACGTATTAACTGCTATCCGTTGCACACTTAATAATTAAAGAACACACTTATCATCATGATTGCTATCTTACCAGAGATGGAGAAAAATCCTACTCCAGTAAGTAAACGTGTTCCTGTGAACCGGTCCTCAAAAATGTTGGTATTCAAAAGCGCTTCCCTCCATGTTTCGTTCCATTTTGGCTGACATCATATAGGCCATGCAAGCTATAACCTCATCTAAATGTCCTGACCTAAATACATTACATTATGAAAGTAAATTGGTTGCACACAATATTTCGTGTTGACTTAGAACACAATCAAGATTGACCCCATTTACTTGTGTAATATTTCCATTCTTATTGTGAAGTTAATCAATATTATATTATATTATATTATTATTTAAAAATATATTACCATAATAAGGATGTTCACATTTTAGTTACAAGAGCAAAAAATACATTTTTAGGGCCCTATGAAATGTCCAGTTAAATGTTTAATTTAATGACATTTTTTATAATCAAAAAGCATGTCTAATCAATTGAATTCATAACTGTAACATGTAAACAAAGACACAAGACGTGTCACTCGTATTGTTTTGAATGGGAGAAAGTGTAACGCGCAATATGGCGGAATAAGTCCCGCCTTCAAAATAAGAGCCAATCGCTGACTGGTAAAGTCATCGCGTCACTGCAGCGACCGTTAGAAGCACCGGTTTCTATAGAAACAGTCAGACGCTCGCCTCCGAAACGAGGCACAAGAGACGCGCATTTAGGTCTGCATGCGCATTAGCTTGATCCAGCCTAAAAATTAAAAAAAATGTTGTCATGATTCGAGCGTTTGGGGAAAAAAATTATGAGACAGTTGTTGTCAGATTTCATTGGTGATTTCAAATATGAAATTTAATCGAAAGCTTGGCAAACAGCTTTGGAGAATTTGATGTTTCCCCATTCAAAGAGATAGGAGCTGCACTTGAATGCCCGAGAGGCGTTTCAAAGATGGCCGCCGAGTGAAATGACTTGTCTTAAAGGGACTTTGATGTAAATAACAAAATAAAGCTGGCAACTGTGTTTGCCAGAATAATTCTGTAAAAATACAATAAAAAGAAACATACTTTTATTGCATTTAAAAACCCTTTTGAAGTGCTACACAGGGAATTCTAGGAATAACAGTTTACATTTTTTTCACTGTAAATTATAAGATGATTTGTTCTTTTTACTTCCCAAAATTGTACATTTAACAGTTTTTTTTTACTGTAAAATTACACGAAATGTAAGGTTAGATCTATTACAGGTTTTCTCCATATACAGTAAAACCAAAATTTATTTAGGCACCTTGAACATTTCATTAATTAATACAGTTTATTCACTATAGTTTAAAAAAAAATGGTAATAAAATATGACAATGTTGTGTCAGAAAAAAAATAATCTTAATTATGTCAGATAACACTTGGTCAGGTCAAAGTGTCTGAATAATTTTTGGTCCCAAATTTGTATCATTTTTACTGGTAGTCCACTGTATGAAAAAAAATTGGGTATAATATGTCACAGTTTACTTTATTTTGCTATCCTCAATTACATAAATGAACTATAGTGTCCTGCACCCACTAGTAAAAATATATAAAAAATTATATATAGTGTCTGAATAATTTTTGTTTTGACTGTATTGTACGGGACCTTACCGTTAACCATTTAACAGATTTCGCATTTTACAGTCTTTTACAATTAAAATTAATTTTTTTTAAATGTATTACTTAAAGTATTAGTTCACTTCAGAATTCAAATTTCCTGATCATTTACTCACCCCCATGTCATCCAAGATGTTTATGTCTTTCTTTCTTCAGTCGAAAAGAAATTAAGTTTTTTGAGGAAAACATTCCAGGATTTTTCTCCATATAGTGGACTTCAATGGGTTGAAGGTTTAAATTACAGTTTCAGTGCAGCTTCAAAGGGCTCTACATGATCCCAGACGGGGAATAAGGGTCTTATCTAGTGAAACAATCGGTCATTTTATGAAAAAATAAAAATTCATATACTTTTTAACCACAAATGCTCGTCTTGCACTAGCTCTGCGATCCGCACGCATTACGTAATCGTGTTGGAAAGGTCACACACGTGACGTAGGCAGAAATACCGTGGTAGGGCGAAAAACTCCATCTCATTTTCTCCTAACTTTTTTTTTTTGTAAAGGCCATTTGACTTAATCTTTGCACATTCACTGTAGACACTGTGTAGACACTGGATCGGTACTTCTGTGACCGTTCCAACGTGATTACGTAATGCGTGCGGATCGCAGAGCTAGTGCAAGATGAGCATTTGTGGTTAAAAAGTATATAATTTCTTCTTTTTTTTTTTTTATAAAATGACTGAGCGTTTCGCTGCAATTTGCACATCTTAGATGACATGGGGGTGAGTAAATTATCAGGAAATTTTAATTCAGAAGAGAACTAATCCTTTAATAATTTATTACATTTATTTATTTATTTTTTTACAGCAGGGCCCTATGAAATGTTTCATTTTACTTTTTACAAATTCTGTGTTTCATTTTTCTGGATTTATGGTTTAACACAAAATTAAAAAAAATCCACATGGCTGAAACATCTGAGGAAGTTTGCTGCTGCTTTCAAGTTAACTCGTTTTATTTGAGTCAAAGTCTTAACTGACTGAATAAAACATCACAGCATACTGTCAAGAAGGGTACTTTTTAAAGGGTCAAATCAGGCAAAATTGGCTCCTTGTGGTGTAGTCTGCACACTTTCACTTTACAACACAGAAACATTTACCTGGAAGAGCCTGAGGAATGTGGGAAGAGCTGGCAGATATAAGTGAGTGGGCAAATTCTTCAGAAGTAAATAATGAAGATTGGACATGCCAAAACGCCTCACTCCCAAGCATTCCCAATAATTTCGAAATCATTGCTGAGAATGGCTTCTGATGCTGATCCATGTGGCTTGATTTGGCAGCAAAGTAGAAAAGGAAAGTTTGTTTAGAAGTTTTTTAGATGGGCTTAAATTGTCCACAGCAGCTTTGCACTGTGCAAATGGCAGATTTATGAGGGTAGGATATACCACACAGTGTCTTCATTGTGTTTTGAGCATGTGTTGAGGCATTCTGGGTAGCTGAGGTTAGATGGGAATTTCATCATGTTCACCCAAGAACAAATGAAACCCATAACTTTCACACTTGTTGAAAAGCACGCAAATGCAAACACAACTCTTGCTAAGGCTTTTGCTCATGCTTAAGGTTAGTGATGATCGGAACAAACACCTAACCTCAAGTAGCTATTGAAGTTCAGCATGTAACTCATCCCGAAACATTTGTGCTAAGGTCAAAAATGATACCTCAGATATTGGTGTACTATTTTTTGAAGTAGCCTTTGGTGTACTATTTTTTGAAGTTACAGCTACAATATCATCAAAATGTGCAAAAATTGTACCTCTAATGGTACACGGAGCATTCAAAGGAACACCTTTCAGACCCTAAAGGGTACATATTAGTACTTTAAGGTGCACTAGTGAAGGATAAAGATATTATTATTGCACACTTTTATGACAGAGGCCAGAAAATGAAGGGGGTCATTGCCCTTGGCCACCAAGCTACCACCAAAACACACTCGCAACTGTCATTATTATTATTATTTTTTTAACATAACTTGCTACTTAGAGCTTTTTTCAACTGCTTACACACATTTTCAAAACTTTGCCTCTTTTTTTCAAAGCTTTACACACAAATCCAAGAATTGCACACACAAAATGCCCCACATCTCTTGCAATATGAAGCACTGCATTCAAAGTATCACAAACACATCTCAAAAGCAAACATTTGTCTTACATTGCAAACACCTTTGCCATAATAATCTATTTTTGGATATATCATATACACACAGTTATTCAAAACCTAAAGCTCTTCTTTCATGAGCTCCTGGGTACATTTCTGTACAAGATTGAAAGTAATTGGCAGAGAGATGGTGAAAAAATTCACAGTAAACACGGAAGTAAGATTGAAACCAAACTATTTATTTTTTTACTGTAAGCATTTGTGGTTGTGAATACAGTATTACACAGAACAAAAGAAAAGAAATACATCAACCATGTGTAGTACAGAAACAATGGTTGTGTTTGAAAAAGGAAATCAAGACACTTCCTGTTAGATTTGTGTGTTAAATAGAGAATTGTGTGTTATGTTTTGCAAAAAGTGTTTTATGAAATTGAAAACCGAGTCAAAGGCCGAGAATTAGCGTATGGTTTTGCAGATTTGGCATGTGGTTCTAGTGTTTGAGTGTCAGGTTTCAGAAATTGTCTGACAAGTAAGGATTTTGTGTGTAAGCAGTTGAAAAAAACCTGTAAATATTTAATAACAACATATTTTTTTAATGTCATATACTTGAGTATCAGAAAGAAAGAAAAAAATCACATTTTCACAAATATAAAATTTTACATTTCACATTTTAGTCATGTTGTACTCAAATTCCTATATTTTAACTAAAATGCTCAAACATAATGCAAATGTAAAGCAAGTACTGCCTTTTCAAAAATAGATTTTGTTGGCAAATATGGCAGATGTGAAGTGTGTCAACATTTGACTTCAAAGTAAATACTGGAAATGTGAATAATCTCTGAATCAGGTGAATAACTGTAAATGAGTAATATGAGTAATCAGCTCTACGAAAACTCTTTAATATGCATGACGCAGTATTTAAATACTGCTATTGGCGCTGAACAACTCTTGCACCATTAACCCTCTACTGCACACATGTTGATGGCAGATAAAAAAAATATTCCACATCATTTTTTGGTGCGTTTGGGAACATTTTATTGATAAAACATTTTTTTGACCCACCCTCCCCCCACCCCAAAATAATTTTTGTTGTCTCACAGCAACATTGTGCAACAATAGTACAGAATCAGAGAGAAAATTATCATAAGACAATGCTCAATGTATCATGTAGTGTGTCATGCCATATAATGTACTTCATGTAATAAGATTTCACTCCGTACGAAACTTCAAAAAGCACTTCTTCTCTGCTGTGAAACAGTGGTGTACGTTACAATTTTAGCACATCACTTTGGGTGTTCCTGCACACCCAGGAACCCTGCATCTTCCCTTCATATAACACATTATGGCCAATGTGAGGTATTGTCCAAAACATCCTCAAAAAGTACCCGTTATCGCACAACGTTGCCCTGAGGCAACAAAAAGAAAAACTGAATTTCTGAACATGCAAAATAATAAAAAAAAAAAAAACTTCATAAAACCTGATAAAAGGCTTCTCTACACCTTCATACACACACATATTTTTTTATGTAGAGTTCATTTTAAATAAGATTACTAAAGCAAATAATCTTGCCTTCTACTCACACCATGTGCTCCTGTGACTATGTGTCAAAACAGGACATCCCACCTTTAAATGGTGCTTGATAGTGACTCCCACACCTTACTGGACTGTTCTTTGGTACTTTTTTGACCTTTCTAATTGGTTGTAATCATTTAACGAAAAATGTACTAAACATAGGGCTAAAGAAAACTTTAGCTGGGTAAATGAAATTTCTGTCATTAATTACTCACCCTCATGTCGTTCCACACCCGTCTTGTTCATCTTTGGAACACAAATGATGAAATCAGAGACACGGTCGCTTTATATTATGAACTGATTGAATTTAGGCTTCTATTCACATATAAATATTCATCAACTCACACATTAGTTATGGTAAACGGAAGCTGTTTGTTTGAAATGTGCGAGAGCCAATGTGGTTCATTCTTGTGTGTTACGCAGCACGTTTGAGCTTCTTCAAGAGTTTTTTTCTTGCACGTCAATCATGTTCCGTTGAGCTTATGTTTATGTTCACTGATCAATGTTTATATGTGAATAAAAGCCTAAATTAAATCTGTTCATCATATAAAGTCTCTTTAGAAAATTTGGACTAAACCACTCAGTTCACATGGATTAGTTTTACGATCTCTTTATGAACTTTTTGAAGCCTCAAAGTGGTAGTTGCGTAGCTGTAAATGGAGGGACAGAAAGCTCTCAGGTTTCATCAAAAATATCTTAATTTGTGTTCTGAAGATGAACGAAAGTCTTACAGGTTTGGAATGACATGAGGGTGAGTAATTAATGACAGAAATTTCATTTTTGTGTGAACTAACCCTTTAATGCCACAGACATGAGTGACACCTCAAACCGTGCAGCTTATTGAAAGGTGCATTATTGCTTTTCTGTGATAATATTTACAGTATTTGCTTGGATGGTGATAAAACAGGAGAAAATATCTCACTGAAGGAGAGATCTAAGCCATAAAATGTACTTTTACATATAATCCAGCAGTTTCCAGTTGAAATGAACACTAGTGGCAGTAAAACATCTATGCATTTTATTAATTTTCATGCAAATTATGATTACAGGGGCAGATTATCGATTAATAAAGACTTACTTTCGTGCAGTTCCTTGCAAAATGCCCTCAAAACACAAATACATTTTGACACTTGCATTACATTACCAACTCCATATGTATTATTGTTTTTGTGACAGTAAACTGTTCGTTAGCTCATCTGGTACAGCGTTGCTCTTGAGATTCAGAGCGCTTGAGAATGAGTCCCATGAAACATGACTCACAATAAAAGAGCTCAAAGACTTGTAGAAGCAGCTAAAATTGCATAGTTGCGACAGCAAATGTGTTATCTCACGTATGCTTTTGTTAACACTATTGCTTAGGTTTAGTGTAGGTGATATGTTAATTTCAAACACGACAGAGCAATAATCTTTTAGCTCCACTCACCATACATTTCATTCCTGAACTGCCATTACAAAAAAAAAATAATAATTTTGAAACCATGAAATCGATCTAAGATCTACTTTTATAACTGATGTTAGTTTAACATGGAAAGGGCAGCCAGTAGCTCTTTGGTAAGCTCTGCTGGTGCTTATAATTCTGTCTTTGAAAACAATCATTGGGATTGGTATGACAAATGATTTGAGGATTATTTTACACAGAAAAGCCTGATTCATGTGGATATGGGCGCCTGTCCTAAAGTCTGAAAACAGGGAGGAATTACATCAAAGTCTTGAGAATAATGACTGATGTTGACCAGTGAGTTTGGTAGCTTTCCTTGGCAGCTCCGCTCTCCTTCTTTTCTCTTTTTCTTTATTACTCTATCTTTTTTCTTTCTCCATCCACCCACACATCCTTCCACGTGCTTCCCAGGCCTTGGCAAAAAGCAACTACTGCAAAACTAACAGCCTGGGCCTGTTTGTCTGCCAGTAGGGTAGGAATCATATTTCCAGAAAAATGACAGATGAAAAACTGCCTCGGATACACAAACACTCAATTCTATTGTGTTGAATGTCTGAGGTTCAGGGCCATATCACTCAAGGAGCTGCAAAAATATTTTAAATACGGGAGAGCCTTTGCTCCAGGGTTGGCCGGAGGCAAAGCCGGCTGTAGTGCACAATGATGGTGGTCTAGTTACTGAAATTATAGTAGATACACATTATTTGAGCTCTGTGAGTTATTTGTCTTTGGATGAGTTGGTTTTCAGAAATAGGTGAAAATTCCTGAACCTGCATGACAAGAATTTAAAGTAATAGTTCACAGAAAAATTAAAAGTTTTGTCATTTACTCACCCTCATGTCGTTCCAAACCTTTAAGACTTTATCTCATGCATGAAACACAAATGGAGCTGTTTTGCTAGTTTTAATGGGGATAAAAAAGGGCACAAAAGCATGTTAATAGCATTGTTTTAGCACACTCACATTCAGGATTGGCACCTTTATAGAACAAAACGCCCACTTTTCACTGATCCAATCAGTTATGGTGAACACAAAGCCCCGTCCTACATTACTTTTCTCACTGAATACAGTTTCTTTTACTTGGAAACATGTTACATAATGACACTGAGGTTACACTTTATTTTACAGTACATACACTTACATTTTAATTACAGTGTAGTTACCCAAAAAGTACTGGTAACTACATGAGTTAAGGTTAGGTTTAGGGATAGGATCAGGGTCAGTACCTAGTTATAACCCAGTTATTGTTATTGTTATAATAAGTACATTATAACATGTGGAACAGGACTGTAAAATAAAATGCTAACGAAATTGGAATAGGTTGAAATTATTAGGGAAGAGGTCAAAAGATTTTGGAGCCATAGCCATAGCCTTAGTTTGATTTACTTGATCCTGTTAGATCTCCTCTCCTATTGCTTCTTGCCTACACACGCACAAACAAAATATAATTTATTACCTGTCAGCATCATTACTCCAGTCTTCAGTGTCACATGATCCTTCAGAAATCATGTTAATATGATGATTTGCTGATCAAGAAACATTTCTTATTATTATCAATGTTGAAAACAACAAAAAACTTAATGTTTTTGAGTAAGGCGTGATATTTGTTTTTCAGGATTCTTTGAAGAATTTTCAAAAGAACATTTATTAGAATTCTTTTGTAACTGTCAGTTTAAACATGAAGAGGTGTTAGAATCAGAATTTAAACAGTTCTTTTTCCCACAGTTATTCTATAAGTGTCTGTCTTAGTGGTCAGCATTCCTGAGCGAGGCCCCAGGCACTGCGCTCACATTCCTCCTGACCACACTTGGTTAAATCCTGCTGCTTCCCTTCAGCTCTGCGTAGAGCAATCCCAGAAGCCAACAGCTGACCGCAACAGAGTCTTTAAAATGTGTCCGGGTTATAATCAAACTAGTGCTTGGGGGGTCAAAGGGCAAATCCAAGTCTTAAAAATGACGCTGCAGAGGTGGGCAAAAACTTTCACATTCACTCTATAGAGAAAAAAAAAGATGTCACAGATCTTAAAATAAATATAGGCTACTGTAAATTTCTTTTGAGTTTAAATGATTTGAAAAGTTTGAGCTGAGCATTGATTACAAGGCCTCAAAAAACTTTGACTTAACGCCTGACCACCCAGAATGTCCAAGCAACCACAAAGCAACAAGCTAAAAACCACTCAGAACACTATATAGCAATGGCATCGCAATCACGCACAATTCTGATAATATCATAGATGGAACCAACAAGTGTGCTATATTTAATCTCCAAACCGTTTCCACTATCAGCCTCACTTTCAGTTTTACTGGTCAGGAAATTCTGTTCTTATTTATAGTGCCTAATGTAACTGCACATCATGTAAAATAATAAAGTTATTATTATAATAAAAGTGCTTCTCTTAACTGTCTCTTTAGTGACATTAGAGTCATTAGATTTGGGTCATAAAAAAAAACTCTTTGAATTTGTGTTAAGACATTAAGTCATGAGCAGTTGTACATTAACATTTAAAAAGTGTGAAACTGGGAGTTATAATGTTACAAAATTAATTCTGTTCTTTTGAACTTTCTATTCAAACGTTTGGAAGTGTAAATAAACAGAAATAGAATAAATAAAAACTCAGAGAGGAAAGCCCTTGTTTCAACATTAGTGGTCTATGACATGGGTTTTTCAATATCTGATGATATAATGATAGCCTATATAACACAATTTAATGATAACAAATGAGAAGATTTCTCAATTATGAAATACCTTTTACAATATTTACTCAACACTGAATTGCTTCACAAGCACATTGTTAATTGGCTAAGTGGGCAAACATACCAGCTGATACAGATAACTTCAAAACAGTCAAAACTGTCTCATAAATTGGCCTTAGTCAGCATCACTTGCCATCACAGAAAGCTTTGCCTGTGGTCTGAGGGTGGCAGCACCTTCTTTACTCAAGACTGTCAGAAATCTCAAGTGTGTGATTCCCACACCAAAATGTGAGCAAAATCTTTCTTACCGACAGCGTTTAAATTTCCCTTGTTCTTATAAGAACTGATCACTGAAAGGTTCTTTTCGGAACCCAAATGGTTTCTCTATGGAATTGATGTGAAACCCCCCTTTTGGAACTTTTATTTTTAGTCACAGTGTTTTAAAAATATAAACAGTGTTGAAGATGCACAAGATCTGTGATGTCAAAATGGCAGGACGTGACGGGGAAACTCAAGAGTGCTCAGCTCATTTCCAGCAAAGCAGCTGTGTCAGATCCTGACGCTCCACACGCACTTGAGCATCCACCGTGTAACTACGTGTTCCTCCACGCTGGCACTGCGCCCACCGAAAACACCCCTTAACCCCACGACTTCTGACCTTATGACCTCTCTACCACTCGCCTACAACCACAGCTGCTTCCCACAGATTGGATAAGATTGTATATTTGTGTAAATTGCAGAATTGTTTCTTTTTTCCCCCCAGCCCTTTATGATTTGAATTACTCAGGATGCAGGGTGCACAAAACTGCAGAGAGCAATGAAAAATAAATTCTTTCCTTATACTCAGAAGCAATTTCTTAGTTACTCTAACACTACATATATATGTTTATATGTATATATATATATGTGGTTTTTTTTATAGATAACTGAGGAACTGTGAACATTGGAAAACATTCCTGAGGTAAATGTAAATTATGTGACATATGTGTTATGTGTTTTATTTTTCCTGCCCTCTTTTGATTGACAGAATATATATTGGCCCTGACTATCGGCTGTTTATAGTGTAAAAAATTGCTTTTATTGGTCAATACTGGTTATATTGGCCAATATATCGGTGCATCTCTAATATGCATCTCTAGTATATATATATATATATATATACCCTACACACAATCAAGTCGCACCTTCTGCAGATACTTCAATTTAAAGTGAAAGTTTATTTGCATTATTTGCAGACAGCTTCGGTCATGTTTTATTTTGCCTTGGGGCGGAGCCAGGACTGATTTAAAAAACAACTTGGTGCATGAAACCCCTACTTTTACCAGCAGAAAACATCTATCTTTTTCCTCATCTGTAAGTGTGGGAACATAAAAAAAGGCTATGGTTGGTTTGTATTCAACTTTTCTTCAGGGACAATGTGATGATATGAGTATTTGATAACAAAACACGATAAGATCCGGTGGAAGACGAAGGGTTTGGTTGAATGTGTTCAGATATTGAAAACCCAGCTATGGATATCTCTCTATGTTGTGACATGCCTGAGATTATTAATGATAGCCGTGTCCATGATTGTTGACAGGAGAGCTGTCCAGACAAGATTTCAGAGCATAATGCAACATAATAATATGACCTACATTATTATCCTAACAAATAATATACCTGGATTAACAACATTAAGATGTTTCCCTCAATCTTATACTGACTGTAGGATTTCTCATTACCAGTATTTGGCATTATTTACACTATACATGAATATTTGCTTCCTCTAAATTAAGTAACAGGTAGGAATTGTTGGCTGTTGTTTCTTTTCTTTCATTTTTCCAAAAATACTTACTACAATCACAGAAAGCCAGACAGCTGCCTTCCACCTCAGATCAAAGGAAGTAAACTCAAGTCAAGAACAATCCGTGTGACCGCTGGTATCCTGTGGCAGTACTGTCACACAGCTGTAGGGGAATTCACAGATAAAGAGCCAAAGACCAGATATGATGAATAAAGGCCCGGAGTCAGAGTTTAAAAAAAAAATGAATTGAAGAAAATTGTACTAAAGAATAGTTTGGCGTTTCATCCACAGAAGTCAGCTTCAATACTCACAAGGAGTTCGTAGGCCGCTCTGCATACATTCACATTTCCACAACAATACAGAGTCCACTAACTACGTCATTACCTCAGGTTAAATGATTCTGACTGGTTAAAAAACAGATAAAGTTAGAAATTGTCCTCACAAGGAGTAATAGAAATAAGCATGTCTCCATAGATTATACAGATGACAACAAAACCCTGGTTTAGGCACGGAGTGACCTCCGAGGTCATAGAACTGCTCTTTTATGTGCCAATTTGTTGATGATGAAAAATCATCCAGGGTGCAAGTTGTCAGTTGTTAATTTCACCAATGCTGATCTGTAACAAAGGATATTAGCACACAGATACACAGCTACTTTAAGGTTGAAGTTGGTTGAGCAGGACATTTCCCCAAAACATACTGATAACATGTTCTCAACACTCAGAGTAAGAGGTACAGACACTCTGTTTGAAGATGAAAAGTAAAATAAATGCTTTAACATACGTTGAAGAAGTCATTCAAATAATTAGAAGGATAAATGTGGATTAATAACTTGGATTAATAAGTTATAACTTATATATATATATATATATATATATATAGAAGCAGCAGTGAATTCCAGAAGCCACCCCGCTTCACAGCTCATATCCAAAAACAAGAATTTTATCAGTCTGCAAACTCATCTTTTCCTCAGCACAATGCATTCTGGATTCTTGCTTTGTCAATTGAGGATAAGGAGCAATTTAGATAAGAGTATCTCAGGATCTGTGGAAACAAGCAAAGGCCTTTGAAAGTACTTGCTGAAGAGTACTGTAGTTCAGGGGTATTCAATATACAATGTTATTTCGACTTAACCAAAGAATGAGGAAGTTCACAGTAAAATTCACACTGCTTTGAAGTGAGACGTTAAAGGTTTTCCATAAAATGAAAGCGAAAGCGGATATTTGCTGTCAAGGTTAAAAAACAAAACAAATAGTATTGTATCTCTTCTGAAGCTAAAAAAGCAAATGAACAGACCAAAATTTAATGTCATTTATGAAAATTTTTTGGATTACATGCCCAAAATAATATTTGGGCATATAATCCATATGGCTCCAGGGGGTTAATAAAGGCCTTCTGAAGCAAAGCGATGCATTTTTGTAAGAAAAATAACCATATTTGTATCTTTATAAGAATCACTGGCTTCCATACACGAGTCGATTCAGGGCGAAGAGTAAACTTTGACTCCACGCATGGCGTATTGACGAACACGGAAGCACAGAGAATAGAGCAAAACAAAACAAAACACCAGTCACAAATTAGAAGTCTAAAACGAAAATTTTTAAAGAGAAATGTTTGAGGATCTTGAGTTTGTTGCCCAGCCCTATTTGTTTGAACTGCGAGAGGCATCTACTCTCAAGTAAGCTTACGCTACTCCTACATCCTACGTCATAAGCCGGAACTCAACTCTCTCGTGAACGCGTGGACGGACGTTACCGGAAGCTAGTGATTATAATCTATAAAGTTATAAATATGGATATTTTTCTAACAAAAATGCATTGCTTCGTTTCAGAAGGCCTTTATTAACCCCCTGAAGCCGTATATGGATTACTTTTATGATGGATGGATGCGCTTTTGGGCTTCAAAATCTCGGTTACTATTCACTCCCATTATAAAGCTTGGAAGAGCCAGGATATATTTTAATATAACCTGATTGTGTTTGACTGAAAGAAGTCATATACACCTACACTGTAAAAAAATATTTCATGATTTGTTATCACAACATTTTTTCTTTTGCCAAATCAACTTAGATAATTAATGTGGTTCAGATACCATAATATTTTGAGTTTCTGTTGATTAAACCAATTGCCTTCATTGTATTAGCTCAAATTTTTAATTTCAGTGAACTAAAAATTTTAAGGCAACCAGGTAACTTACTTTTTTAAGTTAAACCAACAATTCTTTTTTTACAGTGTAGGATGGCTTGAGGGTTTTTTATTGGATAATTTTCCTTTTTGGGTGAACTAGCCCTTTAAAGTTCATACTTATTTTACAAAACAAAACAAAACAAAAAAAAAGCTTTCATGTAACTTCAGAAGACATGGAATATAGTGCATGGACTACTTTTACTGCACCATTTCTTGGTCACTAAAAATTGTATGGAAAAGAGCTCCATAAAGGGGAAAAACATTGCAATGCTGATGATAATTTTCCAATATTGTGTTAGTGTAGTAAAACAGATATATACAGAATTTGAAAAGTAAAAAAAAAAAATGGCACAGTAGAAACAGTCTCTCTTGTTGAGCCATTCAAGATCTCCTTCAGATTGTGGCTCTGGAAATAAACAAAGCAAGTACAGGAATGTATGTGATGTGGAGCGTTTGGTTTTGTGGGTGTGTGTGTAATGGAATAAGTCTTATTGGTAAGTAAAAGTTTTCTGCGATAAAAAAGCGACACAGACATCAAAGCAATATTTCTATACATATTTTCAAAAGAGCTTCCTGTTGTTCATCCAGGCTTCCATATGTTTCAGAGTCATCTCAAAAATAAAGGAAACAGCAGGGATTGGTTTCTTAGAGACCATTAGACATCATGTAATGACAGGCCTCATTCTCCAACCCCCAAAACCAACAGAACAGACGCAAGGCCAAGAAAAAGGAGGAGAGCGCAAGAGGCCGAGAAAAGGGAGAACAAAAGAGGGGTGAGAGGGATGGGAAGGGTGGAGAGGTTTGGGAAATTGCCCCATTAAAGACAGAGATGAATCTCTGGTGGATCCCGGGGTCTACCAAATTACTGGCTACGTAGAGGTTAATGCCAGAATAACGTTGAGAGGAAATTAACTGATGTGTGGTTCTCACTGTAATTCGAACATTTAGTGTTTAGTATATGTATAGCTAAGCACCGACGCCTTTCTCTAACACATCTGCAGTTCACAATGCATTCTGTATTTATAAATATCTCCATGTGTAGACACATTAAAGAGCGTGCACATTTACCAGCACTTCAAACGATGTCACAAAGGCGGCTGTAAAACATTACACATAGAATGCAAATCTATTCCATTATACTCATGTTGCCTACACTGAATGTGGGCTTGCATGCATGACTGTTTTCAAAGCTGATTTCAACAATATGCAAATCCTTTTCTCTTGAGATTTTATCTCAGTACTGTGAGAAAAGGTTGGTTTTTTGGTTATGCTCATTTGAATGAAATCGAGTGCCATGTTTCTGATTTTTGAAAAACACCATGAATGATGCCAAAATGTGAGGAACATGAATGTTCTTAGAGCAGTGCATTCAAAAAAACATTTTTTTATGAACTGAAGAAAATGTGTGTGTTGCTTGCCTGTGCAAAAGCCAACATCATGATGCTAGAGTGTTACAAGTGGTTGCTAGGGCATTGCTACACAGTTGCTAAGGTATTTTGAGTTTTCTAGAGTGTCTTTTCAGTTAATAGGCTTTTGGGTGGTTGCTAGGGCATTGCTATGGGGCTATCTCAATGATTTTTAGCGTGTTGCTGTGAAGTTGATATAGTGTTTTGGGTGGTTGTTAGGGTGTTGCTATGCTGCTATGGTGTTCTAAGTGATTTCTAACATGTTGCTATGCAGTTGATATAGTGTTTTTGGTGGTTGTTAGGGTGTTGCTATGGAGCTTCTAAGGTGTTCTAAGTGATTTCTAGCATGTTGCTATGCAGTTGATATAGTGTTTTTGGTGGTTGTTAGGGTGTTGCTATGCTGCTAAGGTGTTCTAAGTGATTTCTAGCGTGTTGCTATGCAGTTGATATAGTGTTTTTGGTGGTTGTTAGGGTGTTGCTATGGAGCTGCTAAGGTGTTCTAAGTGATTTCTAACGTGTTGCTATGCAGTTGATATAGTGTTTTTGGTGGTTGTTAGGGTGTTGCTATGTTGCTATGGTGTTCTAAGTGATTTCTAGCGTGTTGCTATGCAGTTGATATAGTGTTTTTGGTGGTTGTTAGGGTGTTGCTATGCTGCTATGGTGTTCTAAGTGATTTCTAGCGTGTTGCTATGCAGTTGATATAGTGTTTTTGGTGGTTGTTAGGGTGTTGCTATGGAGCTGCTAAGGTGTTCTAAGTGATTTCTAGCGTGTTGCTGTGCAGTTGATATAGTGTTTTGGGTGGTTGTTAGGGTGTTGCTATGGAGCTGCTAAGGTGTTCTAAGTGATTTCTAGCATGTTGCTATGCAGTTGATAATGTTTTGGGTGGTTGTTAGGGTGTTGCTATGCAGCTGCTAAGGTGTTCTGAGTGCTTTCTAGCATGTTGCTATGCAGTTGATATAGTGTTTTTGGTGGTTGTTAGGGTGTTGCTATGCTGCTAAGGTGTTCTAAGTGATTTCTAGCGTGTTTCTATGCAGTCGATATAGTGTTTAGCCTAAAACACAACATCAACTGCATAGCAACATGCTAGAAATCACTGATAACACCTTAGCAACTGCATAACAATGCCCTAGCAATCATCTAAAACTTTCTGTGGTTGCTATGTTTTAACCTAAACACTATGTTGACTGCAAAGCAACATGCAAATATGTTATAAGTGATTTCTAGCAACACCCTAGCAACCACCTAAAAGCTTTTTTGTGGTTGCTAGAGGACTGGTATGCAGTTACTAAGGTGTTTTGAGTGATTTCTAGCATGTTGCCATGTAGTGTTTTGGGCAGTTTCTAGGACATTGCTATGAGGTAGCTATTGTGTTCCAAGTGATTTCTAGCGTATTACTTTGCAATTTATACACTGTTTTGGGTGGTTGCTAGGGTGTTATTATGTAGATGATAAGATGTTTGAGTAATTTCTAGCATGCTGCTGTGCAGTTGATATAGTGTTTTGGGTGGTTGCTAAGGCATTGCTATGGTGTACTACATGATTTCTAGCATGTTTGCTATGCCTAAAATCTTTTGGTCTTAGCAAACATCACAATTATTCAATATCCAAGCAAAACTGACTACTTTTAGTAGAAATTCCCTGGAACTATGGAACAGCATTGAATAAGTCTTGAGGAAATAGCCTTTTATGCGCAGGAGCCTAAACAAGAGGTCAAAACATAATCAGCAAAAGATAAAAAAGGAAATAAAACAAATCTGAGAAATAACAGGATGTTCTTGATTACAGACTCGATAACAGTGGTGTATGGAGATCCTCACTGTTAGCGCTATCAGCTCAGACACTGATAGCAACTGACCCCCTGTTTCCCAAATGCAGATTGGCACATTTTTAATACTGTCCAGTATTAAGGAGTAGTTTTCTACATCTTAGTAGTAGTATTTCATGTTATATTAAAACATAAAACAATGCTTATGCTTTTCATATCCAGAAGGGCCAGTGTTGCTACAGATAACATTATCAAAGTTCCTGAGAATTGTAACTTTACTACCATCTAAAATAGTTAGCCACAGAAAGGGTGCTGAAAGTCACAGATACTCCACCCTGAAAACCACAGTTTCAAGATGCAATAGTTCACGTTACTAGCAGCAGCATAATGCTGCAAACACAAATGTGAGAACTGTGCTCAGTAACAGGTTGCATTTAGTGGAACACAAGCGCATTTACAATCTAGCTAAGCCACTGTAACACCTACAGCACTTGTGTTGGGCTTTTGCAGAAGCTGTTAAACAACAGTGCATTTATTTCTGTCAGAATTTCTCAGAAAGTTTATACAGGGTAAAAAAACAACAAAAAACCCTGCTTTGGCCGCACTCTTGGTGATTACTGCTATATGCTGTCTATTTAAATCATTCAAATATTTTCATTTGAAAATCTGACTGGTCAATCATTGGTCGATATTTTTACATTTAATATTTTCACTGATTTCACATATAGCTGTGCTTGTTTCATGTCTCTTGAATCAATATGTGGTCTTGTATAAGCATAAGGTGCCTCATTATAAATGGTTGCTTTTTATGAACAGAGCAAATCTAAACAATCACCATGGGCAAAAATTGGTGTAGCTTTTGCAAAATGTATCTTTAACAAAATGAGGATGAACTGGATGGTCAGATGACACCATATGTGTTGGATCATGGACAATATGGTTTGTCAGTTCCTCAGCGTGAACTGGAGGTGGGAAGGAATTACTCATAGCAGCTAACTTTCACATATGTGATAGATTTCACATCTAAGTTCACCTGTTACACCTGTGAATTGTGTTTCCACCTGGAGCTCACTGGTCACTGCCACTACTATTCGCCTACAAACTATTAGTTGGTACGTCCATTGGCAACTAACCTGATGGAAGATGTTTGCACAATTTCGCTTTATAACACCTGAGCTGAGAGAAGAAAGATCTTATTGTTTCTGATTTTTATAATGAGGCGCCATCTGAAAAATGGCCAACTATCACAGCCAAACTTCCATTTGAGAAAAAAATGGGAAAACAGCCAAACTTCCATCTGAGAAAAAAAAAAGTGAGAAAAGACACCATAAGGTGAGAGATCAGTTTCAGGTAAAGTGTGTCTGTTTTTTGTCGTTTTTTTTAGGCAATTGACAGATTCGGTCAACAGATGCCACAAAAAAAAAAAAAAGAAAAAAAAAAAGGAAAACAACAAACTCAGTGACCCTATTTCTCTCTGTTTCCTCAGGAAATCCTACAGGGCCACTTCTGTCTGCTCACTTTAAACATGTCTGACTGCCATTTAAATCCCTAAAGACAAAGCAGAGATGCTGGGAAAAGACTTGGGTATAATATAGAAAAATTACATTTGCTTACATACTACAGTGAGGCATATACTGTATTGCACAGATTGGACTAGTATTACTAGTGTCAGTGAGTCCATTACTATTATTGCTCATTGAAGGTTTATCTTTGTCATAGTGATTATAACTTTGAGGAACAAATTGAGGATAAGGCTGTGATTCTCAACTGGTTTTGCTTCAGGACTATTACAATGGACATCAAGTGGCAACCCAAAACATAAAATTTGTTTATCGTACAACAGTAAAGAAAAATGTCTTTGGTCAAACATTAAAATGTATTATGATTTTGAAGATTGTCAGATGACCTTCTCGTGTTTGACAGATCAGTTTGCATTAACATACTGTAGTGTCTGGCTGGATGCATGACATTTGACATCAACAACAAAAGATATGGAATATTATTATTATTATTGTATTTTCTCCTCCATTTTAAAGCCTGTTTATTTTATTGTACTAACTATGCATGCTTATACTGTTAATTTTTTTTTTTAAATTGTTTTTACTGTGCTGTCTGTAACCCCTTGAGAAAAGACCCGTGACCCACCAGTTGAGAACCGCTGATCATGGAGATAGAGAGGGTTTGAGTGATGTGGTTCATATGAAAAAATAGGTCATCTATTTAGAGTCCCAGAAGAAGTCTGGAGGAAGATGAGAAAGAAAGACCAAAGTCTTGGGTTCACATTTTGGTATAAGGCCCCCATCATCACCATTCACATGTGTATGTAAGCAAAGGCCAGCTGGTCAATTAACTTAACACAGTCCAGATCAGCTTAAAAACCACTATACAATGCAAGAAAAAAAAGTTAGAAAGACATTATAAACATGGCATGTGGCCAGAGGAAGTCTAATGCCAAGACAACATTCAGAGACATTTTGATGGGAACTATACTGTATGTTTAAACTAAATTTCCGTATAGGCATACCTTCAAATAGGCATTAAAGCAACTGAATGTTTTCGCAACTACAATCCAGGAAATTTAGTAGTGTTTTATTGGCTTTTTAATGTTTTGTTTTTTTTACCCAGCATGATTCAAAAAGTAAATCAAGCATAAAACTATGAATGTAATAGCATAAAATATAAATGCTAAACAAAAAAATATATCAATACTTTAATTTAGAAATGCGTGACATCTCGCCCATACATATCAAACAACTTCTAAAAAACACACATTTGTGTAACTGGACTTTTGACTCAAAAACTTAAAATAAAAGAGATATCATTTTCTTGCCCCAGTCTGTTATTCTACAGTATACCATGTCCAACTGGTTCTGTTGTTTACTTCTTTCATAGAATCAATAGGATCTATCGTGGGGTACGGAATTTATTCAAATAAAATGTTAGCCTCTCAGCTAATGGAATTTGTTTATATTCCATCTTAAAGCATGTTTGACATAAAGACATTATGTGAAAGACTTCAGCATTCCAGTGCTGTCTGCCAGCTGAGTATATTTCCTAATTCGCCTCTGTACGAATGTAAACACTCTGACAGCAGTCACAGAAAAGCACATCTGCTCCTAATGAACAATGAAATAATATCTTTATATATTCCTTTTGTCTTTATTGGTGGCAATGAAACTGTAAGTAAAGTACATGTTATGTTAATTTAGGGTGTAATTAAATTTGGTTATATATTATTTTGCATTTGGCAATGTATGCTAAGCTACTAGCATTTGTTAGCCCACTGTGGTTTCAAATACACACCGGCTAAAGCTTAGCTGACAGGGTACGTTCTCAGAACTTTAGCTAATGTTCTGGCAAGGTTCTCTCAAAGTTATGAACAAACGATCTTCCAGTAAAGTTAATAGAACGGTTGTTCAAAGCTATCTGGTCTTTAGCTAGGCTAGTTATCTGGTCGCTAGCTAAAGTTAATGTTCAGAGAACATTCAAAAGTAACATTTCCATAACGTTTGCAAAATGATAAAGTAGAATATTATTTTATAATAACAGAATATTTTTATTAGCTGGGAGACCACAACGTTTCCTTCCTATGACGATCAAAGGATAAACACTGTGTTAAGTTACGCAATGTCACCACAATAAATCACTGCAACCAGCATAATCTCTGGATTTAGCACAGATTAATCCTTGGGCTTGTCTTAAAAAGTGTGCATTGTGAGTGGCCTGTGTATCACTTTTTAACATATAAAAACAACTTTTTTTAAGATTTATACAGCCAAGCTGGATCTCTCTCTAGTGTAGGGCAATACTCCAGTTTTAAAGCCAAAGAACTCCCGAAAAGGAGTTCAGAAAGAGTACACCTTTTGAGTATTTTACAAAAATTCCCCACATTATCCTCGCCTCAGAGTTTTGCCAAATAGTAAACCAACCAAGCTATTTTTTTCTTTGTTAATGAACAGTTCCCTCAGACAACAAGCTTTAATGATTTCCAGAGGCACACTTGAGTCAGCCAATAACAACAATGCCACCAAAGGAAGAGTAATTCACTTCGTGTTGCTGCAGTCCCGTTGTGACCGGAGAGAGGTCCATAGTCCACATGAGATTTCTTACACAGAGTTCATGTGTTCACATAATCTATGAAAGGGTAAAGTCTGGTCGTACAGATCAGCGGGACACAAGCTATGTATAAATCCAGTGTTCCACCCAATATTAAAGGTGGAATTGGGTAATGGAGGGTGAGGTAAGCAGCTGTTTAAGGTGGGAATACATGAACACGGATTTTCCAAACTTTCATTTGGAATGGCAACTGTTATTAAAGAAGAGTCTTTACTACTTTCGCATTATGTAGGCCTTTGACTGCTTAGTTTTGAAAATATTTGTAAGGCTTAACTCAAAAATGTTATATTTTACGATCCATCAGATGCAGAATGCGTTGGAAAAAAAGTGTTTCAATCTGCGTTAATGTTTAGGAATATCAAGCCACAGCGTCTTTCATGAAACCCTATAAACCGTCCTTAAATGCTTTGAAGAGGTTCAGAGCAAATAATGAAACTCTCTTGTGTAATAACTTAAAGCTCATCTTGTAATACCATCCTTGACTGGAGTAAAATGCATCTTTATTAACCATCAAAACGACAAAAGAGCGACTAAATTAAAGATCATGCACTAGTCCATTCTTTAACCATTTAGCATTCCTGTCGCCTGTGGACATAGTTAGTTTCTAGTGATGTAACTGAGTCAAATAATGGATGTTTACAGTTGTTTATATTGAGTAATTCATGCAGTCATCCTAGAATTACCAGCACTGAGTGTTCTGAACCAACCACAACTTACCAACCACCCCATTTCTGCTCCACTCAAGAATCTTTATTACCACTTTGAAGAGGTTTTCATCTTTTAACTGCCAACTTTTTAAAACAAAACAGGATATTTGGATGAGAATAGTCTAAACATTGTATTTTAGCTCCATCTATGGCCCTTAATGTTGTGTGAATTTATATTCACAGGGCTTAAAGCTGCGAACGTTTTCTACGTCACTTTGGATCTTTGTTATGACTTATTTCTCGTTCCTCTTAGCAAATAAACTCTAGATTACAATGTGTATATACGATTCCTCTCAAGAATGTGTTTATATCTGATCTTTTTACTACACCAGACCCCCCTAGTTGTCTTCTCGAATTAAGCACAACTATTTTTTAGAAATGTTTTTGGTCATTGGAGCTGAAACAGCCTCAAGTGCCAAATCATTTGGCGTCTGGATCTGATTATGAGGAAATTACTCAAAAAAACGAGAAGGACCATGTGTGAACATGTGAACTTTCAAGCACTTCTGTGGGGGTGGATGGCATTAGTAACTTAAAAAAAATTGTGCACTGGATTTTTCCCATAGTTCGTGTCTTCTCTTTTTCCGTAAGCAACATACATCACACCCCATGAAGAGAAATTTAGAGATTAGCAGGACTACAGACCACGACAACGGTTGCAAAGGTGACAAAAAAAAAAAGTAAAATCTAGCTGATCAAACCTGCGCCGTTAAAGCCCAAAATACTTTTTTACGGGCACGTTAGCGTATGCATACCGTCAAAAGCGTAGCTTTTCAAAACAGTCTATACTCCATTTGATAGCGTGAGCAAGCGCAGGAGGTGGACACATGCACTCTAGAAAGTTTCATCTTTGTTCAGTGTCTGCGCAATTTTTCTCCAGAAGTTATGACCGGAAAAATGTCTTATATTTTTTAAACTAAAGTTGCGGCTATCTCATAAACCCCTCACACAAGCGTTTGTCAATTCTGTTGTTGATGCAGTCTTCTGTATTTTGTTGTTGTTCCATCTCTTTATTTTAGTTTTCTACTGTGAAACAGCGGCCCGGGCCAGTGTTGCCACATTGTGGAACAACTGATTAGTGCAAAACAAATTCAATGCGTATGTGCGACGGTTACAAAAATTGGCCGGTGCATGTACAGTACATCCGTACTATTCTGCTGACAAAATTTGCATCACGTACACTGTACGCAGACGTATAAGCTTAAAAGGTTAAAAATGAAAATTCTGTCATTTATTACTCACCCTCATGTCGTTCCACACCAGTAAGACCTTCGTTCATCTTCGGAACACAAATTAAGATATTTTTTATTGCAATCCCCAGACAGCAATATGGTGTGGCCCAGATCCGGCCCACATCTGGTACATGTGGATTACACGCGGACCAGATGTGGGCCGGATCTGGGCCGACACTATGTTGCTGTCAGGGTCAGTGAGGCCTCCATTGACAGCAAGATAATTAACACTTTCAAATACCCAGAAAGGCACT
Organism: Ctenopharyngodon idella; assembly: GCF_019924925.1. Taxonomy (NCBI): domain Eukaryota; kingdom Metazoa; phylum Chordata; class Actinopteri; order Cypriniformes; family Xenocyprididae; genus Ctenopharyngodon; species Ctenopharyngodon idella. The sequence goes on along the minus strand of NC_067222.1, from coordinate 20,267,927 downwards.
AAAGACATATTTTTAAAATAGTTCATGTGACTACAGTGGTTCAATCTTAATGTTATGAAGCGACGAGAATACTTTTTGTGCGCCAAAAAACAAAAACAAAATAATGACTTTATTCAACAATATCTAGTGATGGGCAATTTCAAAACACTGCTTCATGAAGCTTTGAAGCTTTACGAATCTTTTGTTTCGAATCAGTGGTTCGGATCGCATATTAAACTGCCAAAGTCCCGTGAACTATTGAAATTTCGAAACGTTTTGAAACACTTATGATGTAACAAAGCCTCGTTTACTGAAATCACGTGACTTTGGCAGTTTGATACACACTCCGAACAAGTGAGTCGAAACAAAAGATTCGTAAAGCTTTGAAGCTTCATGAAGCAGTGTTTTGAAATCGCCCATCACTAGATATTGTTTTTTTCTGGGCTTTTGAAAGTGTTAATTATCTTGCTGTCAATGGAGGCCTCACTGAGGCCTCAAAAATATCTTAATTTGTGTTCTGATGATGAATGAAGGTCTTACGGGTTTGGAATGACATGAGGGTGAGTAATTAATGACAGAATTTTCATTTTTTGGGTGAACTAACCCTTTAAGTAAGGCTTCATGTGCTTTTGTCAGATGTCATCTCTCTAGAGCACATGCCAGAGTTTCCTGTACGTGACAACGAACACATAGGAGGCTGTGATGTCTGATTTGCAAACAAATGACTCTAATGAACTGGTTCTTTTTAATTAGTCAGTCAAAAAGATTCACAAAATGTCCTTGAACTCTTTTGCGATTTAGCTTTTTGAATCAGACTCAGTGAATCGTTCAAGGCCGTTACTGTTCAAAACTGACTCCCTGATTGAACCGTGAGTCATTTTTCAGTTATTCAAAATTAACCCGCAACCAGTGTTGCCAAGTTGGGCTTCTATAATTGTGCTACTTTTAAATTGTTGCCGCTGGTTGATTTTTTTCCCCACGGGTTAAAGGTTGAGCCCCCCCCCCCCCCCCCCCCCCCCCCCCCCAACACCTCTGACTGTTTTTTCATACAACAACATATAATTAAAGATGCAAATTCAATTACAACAGAATTTTGTTTTAAATGTCAAGATTAATCGACTGTAAGAAAAAGTTTGTCTGGGTACCATAGGCCTATTTGAACCATAACCCAGACAAAAATGTTACTTTCTTTCCAAACAGACCAAAATATTCATAAAAAACAGAATGCTGTTATTTGACACAAATACAGTACGGTGACATCATCAACCTGAAACTAATGTATACTTAATACAGCTAAAAAACCACCACAAATTCATAAAATGCAACTTCAGAGGCAGGCATGACTTTTGAGAGGGGTTTATAGACTTCTTAAAGAGGGCTTTCACATGAGTCACAACCATCCCACTTTTGTAATCCCCCGCTTTGAATGTGGGAAAAGTGAAATTTCCCTCCATCTTTTGTTCATAGGACTGAATCCCAGACTAATGACTAAATACAAAAAACAGCCTCAGCCCCCAGATGTGTGTGAGGAGCTGTGGGGTTACTGGACTGCACAGTGTCATAAACCACTGCCTTAGTGTCGTAGTTGAAGTCAAAGAGTATGTAAATCCAAAATGATAATGTGGTGGAGAAATACTGGAGAATGTGAAACTATTTTGTCAATGGAGAGGGCGGCAATTGTATATGTACGGGAAAAGAATGACGCATTATCTCTAGTGACTTCCAGGGCTTATCAGAAAATGCGTCAGATAGATAACAAAGCAGAAAAGAGGAGAAAGAGAAAGAATGGGGGAAGGTGTTGAAGGAATAGTTGACCTAAAAATAAAAATCCTGTCATCATTTACTCACACTCTTTTCCAAATAATTAAAGGGAATTGGGGCCATCAAACTCCAAAATGATGTCTGGTCATGAGAAATGTGAGAACCAATGGTGTGTGCCATTGGAATCTGTGCGCTATTTTTGTAATGCATACATAGTCCACTCCAGAGAGTAACAGTGAATACCGACAACACTGGGATGAGCAAATGATGACAGGATTTTTCCCCCATCTCTGTTGGGTCTAAGACTGTATCTGACTATGTTTAAAACATTAATAAAAGAATGAAAGAGGAAACAGGAGGTTTATGTTGTTCCAATTCAAATCTCGAGCGAGAAGAGTTGGTCAAGAAGTTCATGCAGGAAATGACGAGGTTTGTAGCTCCATATAAAGTCTATAGTATACATGTTAGCTTTCAGTATAATCAAAATGGTCCCAAATGGCCGTTTCTTCCTGTGTTTATTTGTAGCAGAAATCCCTGCTGACCACAACAACATCCATTGCCGCAAAACGCTCTATTCTGTCTCCCTCTGTTTTGCATAAACGGAAATTCCGATTTGGCAATGAAAGCTGCACATTGGGATGCATTCAAGTGTAATCTAAATTTTACAGCTTTGAGACTTATCAATACAAGCTGTCTTTCTCTCGAATGCAAACTTCTTAAGAAAGTTTGCTTATTAAAGCAAGGCAATTCGAGCTATAGTTTAGAAAGCTGCAAACACTAAAAATGACTAAATCAATATATTCCCATACGGGGTTTGTTTTTGTGCATTACTGTCTGTCAAACAGAATCCCACCACTACCAGACGACGACTGAGTGTCACGATAGGGGGCAAATTCGAATAACAAAGGACCCATCATTCAAAGTTTGTTGTGGCTGTGATAGGCTCGCTGTGTCTAACCAGCATTCTGGCCAAGGGCTGTTTACCGAATACAAAATGGTTGAGTCGCTTTGGAGACAGACAACGTGGCCTCAAAATGAGTCCCCAAAGAGCGAAAGACGACAAGCAATGGAAGAGAAACCAATCCAAGATTTTCTTTTAAATAATAGCGTGTCAATGTTAATCGCTGTTCTTCTGAAGCACCACTGAAACTAATTTTTAAACAAAGAAAAATAATACAATCTTATCTTGATTTATTTTGATCTCTTCCATTCCATTTGGAACTTCATCTAGGCATTCAAATGTTTCATCTAGATATGTATTGCTTTAAGAGTACAAGTTATGCTTACTTGCAAGAACATAATAGATCAGGTCTGTCGTTATTTCTGGTATCCAAGGCTTTAGACAGTTGGGCAGGGTCAAACCCACCCCCTCGTAGGACACAGGAAGTCTCATGACCTCATAGGTCCAGCCTTTCCAGCAAGCCGAGGACAAGAAGACACAAATATATAACGTCTATTCTGAACTGAACTCTCTCAACCAGGAAACCTAAGGAAACAATTCACCTATTTTTATTGACACTATGATAAGCATTGATTACACACAGATGAGATCACAGTCTTCTGAATTGGTAGGGAGTATCAAATACATAAAATGCATCACAACGCCAAAGTTGGAAAAACCTCCAGGATGGGTCAAATAAGGGCTACACAGCTTGAATTAATTGATTTAATGGTCATCTAAAAGCTTGTTGGTTTGACACAAGTTCAATAATTTCAGTGACCAATGAGTCTCTTTGTGCGACAACACTGAGTTTAATTACTGAAATTTACTGTTTTTTCCCCCCACACCACCATAGCAGAATTTAATTAAGGGAGTTTCTTTCCATTACTCTCAACCACAAATAACAACAATAAAATGAATTGAAAAAGAAGGCTGAGCTGTTTAAAGTTTGTGTATTCAGCTAATGCGATTACGCCTGAGAGAATGAAGTTAAAATTGATTGATTTGGCAAAAGCTTTGTGATCTCTGTATGCGCTCGACAGTTAATTTGGATCATTTGGGTTAAAACTTGTGATTTCAAGCTTTTTAACACTTAACTGATGATTTGAACACTTAACTGATGAAATTTCAGTCAATTGAATAAGAGAGTCATCACAACAGTAAAGAACTGAATGGTCCATTGAAGTCAATGACAATGCATGAGTGATGAATAAAGACAAAAGAAAACACAACAAACAAACAAGATTATACATGTAGTTCAACTGTAGCATTGCAGTTTCACCAGTTGAACCTAACAGAGCGTTCATGAGGGAGTTTTTTAAATTTTGTTACATTTTAATTTAATTTTATATTTTTAAAATGATTAGAGGGAAGAGGGATTGTTTTCACGTTGTTTTAATAAAAACAAAAACCTAAAAAATAAATATGGTTTTAATTTTTTACTTGAAACAAATGTTTTTGGAGTTATTTATGGAAGCTTGTTTCTGCCACTGAATAAAAAAAAAAAAGATAAATATGACTTTTTTTTGCTGACTTCTTTTCTCAGAATTGCAAGATATAGACTTGCAATTCTGAGTTATAATGTCAGAATTGTGAAAAAATAATTCTGTATTACTCAGAATCTCACAATTGCGAGAAATAAAGTCAGAATTGCGAGTTATAAACAGACTTTATAATTCGCAATTCTGACTTTAAAACTCGCAATTGTGAGTTTATATCATGCAATTTGGACTTTATAGTTTGCAATTCTGACTTTAAAACTCGCAATTGTGAGTTTATATCTCGCAATTCTGACTATTTTCTCACAATTGTGAGATTCTGAGTAATACAGAATTTTCTCCATCATACAATACGTTTTAAAATTAATTGCATGCTATCGATCTAGTTTACTGCAGCGTGCAACAAGTATCTTACAGCAGCCACCGAGCAAACACACAGAGTAACGTTATAACATAATTTTCAATGCACTCAAATGTATCTAATATGATAAACAGAGCTGTGTTACCTCATACTCATGACCAGAAAAGCAGAAGCGGTGCCGGCGACTGTGACATAATAAAAGTTCCGCTGCTCGCAGCGTGTGTTGTGCAATCGCTCCAGCGGCCTCGTTCAGCTCCCACAACACTCGGTCCTGCTCTGCTTCATACTACAGTAACGTTAATAATCGCATCCATGAACATGATTTCTTCCCGAGTCCTATCCCAATTATTTCCACCGGCTGTGACATGAAGACCACATGTCCCAAGATTCCGTGCTCAAACTTGGCGTCATCAAGCTACGCCTTTGTTTTGAATAGGCCTCTAGAGACTTCTAGCGGATAGAAAATCGTACATATTGCACCTTTAAAACTCGTAATTGTGAGTTTATATCTCGCAATTCTGACTATTTTTTCGCAATTCTGACTATTTCTCGCAATTGCGAGTTTACGTATCGCAATTCAGACTTTATAATTCGCAATTCTGACTTTATTACTTGCAATTGGGAGTTTATATCTTGCAATTCGAACTTTATAATTGGCAATTCTGACTTTAAAACTCACAATTGTGAGTTTATATCTCGCAATTCTGACTATTTCTCACAATTGTGAGTTTATATTGCAATTCGGACTTTAAAACTCACAATTCTGACTTTATAACACGCAATTGTGAGTTTATATCTCGCAATTCTGACTTTATAATTCGCAATTCTGACTTTAGAACTCGCAATTGTGAGTTTATATTGCGATTCTGACTTTATTTTTCGCAATTGCGAGTTTATATCTCACAATTCAGACTTTATAATTCACAATTCTGACTTTACAACTCACAATTGTGAGTTTATATCTCGCAATTCGGACTTTATAATTGGCAATTCTGCTTTAAAACTCGCAATTGTGAGTTTATCTCTCGCAATTCTGACTATTTTCTCGCAATTCTGACTATTTCTCACAATTGTGAGTTTATATCTCGCAATTCTGACTTTATAATTCGCAATTCCGGCTTTAAAACTCGCAATTGTGAGTTTATGTTGCAATTCTGACTTTATTTCTCGCAATTGCGAGTTTATATCTCACAATTCGGACTTTATGATTCACAATTCTGACTTTATAACTCGCAATTTTGAGTTTATATCTCATAATTCGGACTTTATAATTGGCAATTCTGGCTTTAAAACTCGCAATTGTGAGTTTATCTCTCGCAATTCTGACTATTTTCTCGCAATTCTGACTATTTCTCACAATTGCAAGTTTACGTCTCACAATTCGGACTTTAAAACTCACAATTCTGACTTTATAACTCGCAATTGTGAGTTTATATCTCGCAATTCTGAGTTTATATCTCGCAATTCTGACTTTAAAACTGCAATTGTGAGTTTATATTGCAATTCTGACTTTATTTCTCGCAATTGCGAGTTTATATCTCACAATTCGGACTTCATAATTCACAATTCTGACTTTATAACTCGCAATTGTGAGTTTATATCTCATAATTCTGACTTTATAATTGGCAATTCTGGCTTTAAAACTCGCAATTGTGAGTTTATATCTTGCAATTCTGACTGTATTTCTTGCAACTGAGAGTTTACATCACACAATTCTGACTTTATAACTCAATTGCGAGTTTATATCACAATTCTGAGAAAAAAGTCAGAATTGTGAGACGTAAACTCGCAATTCTGAGAAAAAAGTCAGAATTGTGAGACGTAAACTCGTAATTGTGAGGAAGAAGTCAGAATTGTGAGATAAAAAGTCGCAATTACCTTTTTTTATTTTTTATTCAGTGGTGGAAACAAGCTTCCATAGTTATGCATAATGTTTTGGTAGTCTCAACAGGGGAAAAGCAATTGCTGAAATGACCACTGTATGTAAAAAAAAAAAAAAACACTGCATATCAACTTCCACCTGGAATTGCACCTACTTCTTCTCGGGAACCTTCACATTTGTATCACAGGAGCTCCAGACATTCAAGTGTCTGAAACAGGAGCCAAGAATCAGGGTGAGCCAACATTCTCTGTGGGGAGTATCAGAGCAGAGTGCTTGATTATCAGGCCTTTGTGTGTAAATGTAGGTAACATGCTGAGCCCAAGATATCCAGACACAGCAGGAGTGATGAGTCTGTCTGCTGGCTGGAGCTTCTCGTGAGGAGGTGGAGACCCTCTGATATCGCCATTAGCGGACCCTGAGGGCAAGAAGCAAAAATGACTGATAAAGCAACTATACATTCATTTCTGGCACTCTGGCCACCCACTGGAAAGCACCAGAATGTGCAGAGCACTGAAAATGTGTGCCCTTGTTGCCCTGTGAACAGGTGAACAAGACAGACTTCTCCCATGCGCTTAACTTCTGCCAGGAAAAATGAAAGCATGCAATGCTTGGTACAACTTTTTCCTATTTCATATGTCATAAAACAAAGAATCCATCTTCCATATGTTTTCATCATCTCTGTAAAGTCATGGTTACATAATGCACACTTCAAGTGATTCTGTTCAGAAAACTACAAGTAGTGGCTATCCTATTTCATAGTTTGCACAGAGGGACACAGTGTTCCTCTTGAGTGCTTTGTTCGGCACGGCCCAGTATGACCTCATAGGTGGTTCTCAAGGAAATCCCTCTCCCTTCGAGGTACAATGACAGAGTTTCCTGTTTAAGAAAGCAGGATCCGGCTTCTGACTTACTCACACTCTCCACTGCCTTATGTAATTCCAATGCAATTCCAAGACCACTCATGTTTTACATACTTGTGCATCAATTACTTATAATGACTAGAGTTATTTATGTATTTAGTCACACATCTTGTTTGTGTGCCTGTTTGCACGTCAGAATTAAGGAAGGGAATACTGTAGAGGACAATATAGCTGCATAACATCCTGCATTACAAGTTTTGTGACTGAGTATTTTCAAAGGATGAAGACTGGAAACAAATTTCAGTTGCTAATGCAGGTTTAAAAAGAGAGAGAGAGAGAGAGAGAGAGAGAGAGAGAGAGAGAGAGAGAAAGAGAGAGAGTGAGCAAGGGGTTTTAAATTAAACCAAAACAAGAATTATTAATGTTAACTGTCTATTAGCAACAATTTATGGGTCAGTAACAAGGATGCTGGCCTCAGATAAAAAATAAATCTTTTTTAATAAAATAAATTTTTGTACTGTAATCTTGAAAAACATGTAAATAAATGTCAAGTGGTCTAATCACCAAATAAAAATTATGTAGTCTTGAATCAAGTTTTTCCACATTAAATTCTTCACATAACATTTTTGTTTATTAAGCCCAAAAAAACATGTATACATGTTTCTAATTCACAAAAATAAAATATTTTTCCACGTTTGTTGAATTGTGTATTTTTATAAATCTGAAAAAAAAAAGCGTCAAGCCATTGACCCATATAAATATCAACGTACCTCCAAGTTAGCAGAGCAATTGTGCTGCATCAGCAGCCGCAGCAAGCAGAAGAGGAGAAAAATGCCAAGACCAGCCCACTGCAAGACAAGTCTTGATCCAGGCTTCAACTCTCACATCAGCTGCTGGCCGCCCCGGGTGTCAGTTGTGCGCAGGACACGGGGGAGAGATAGTGAAGCAGAGGAGGATTTGTCATTTCCAGACACAGCTACGAACATAAAAGGTACGTTAATTTACGGTGGTTACTTGTGAATGTAGGTTAGCGCGTCTATTAAAGTCAGTTTAGGAGAATTGAGCATGTAAACTCGCGTGGTTTTGCATAGACCTTTCGGAAACTGTTGCTTCAAGTTTAGTCTGACCATATCGTAGTTTGTAAAACTACCCATATAACAATATAGAGTAAAGCTTCTGTGTACGAATGCGTAAACGATGTAATTTTCGCGCTACGCGGAACAGTATTGCGATCATTTAACGAAATAATTACGTAGAAAAAGTCTGATTGTCCGACTACGCTGTAAAAATGTTAATAATTTTAACGGTGGAAAAATGCTACTGTAAGCCTGTTAATTCGTTAACTAGGTTTCCTTGCCATATACTATAAAATATTAACATGTGCATGCACTGTAAAAATATGGAAAAAATCGTTTGTAGAAGTTAAAAAAGGTATGAAATAACGTATGATGGAAATGTACAGCCTATTTAACGCTACAAAATGTATATTTTTTTTACAGTAAAATATGAAAATTATGTTTTTATATTTGCAACATTTAAAAAAAAAATTAACAGCACAGTCAGATTGGTAGGTTATATTAACATTAAACAATTTACTGATATATATACAGTCCATATCTGCAACAATACAACAGGCATATATACAGACAATACTTGCAACATTGTCACTGTTTTAGCTTTATGGTAAAAGTTTGGCAGCTATATTTTTTTTTGCAGTACTGTTACTGATTTTTACAGTCTACTAATTTTAATACTCCCATGATCACACATTCCTGTGATACTCACACAATTTACTTTATTACTTTTTATTATTACAATTATTTCTGTTTTCTTCCTATTCTACAGTTCTAATAATTTCAGATCAAAATGTCTATTCATTTAGATAAAAATTGGTCTACTGTCTACACCAAAATAAAGTATTGGCCATGAAAGTATCAAAATTTGAAACAATATGATAAATGCTAAATATCCTGTTTATCTGCATGGTTTAATCTGTGACCGTTTTGTTTTTACTATTAAATTATGTTTACCAAAATTATTTGACATTATTTTCTAACGCTTTATTTCAGCTCCCTCTGGTGGCCTTGGAGGACATAGCAAAGCTGTGATTTGAACATCAAGAAGGAAAGAAGTGAATATTTCAGCACAAATGAGCCTGCAACACTTTAAGGATATATTATGTTAAATCCTCCTGAGAGTTGTTTTATGTGCTTTGGTGGAATATGGCAATAACTACATGCTTAACAGAGATTCTTAAGTAAAGTTTTTAAGGACAGCAATAAGAATGGAAGCTTCATACGCTGCTAGTGCTGCCGTTGCTCCAACTCTGCCACCGATGACCCCGTCTCCAGGTTACCTGCTCAGAATGTTCCGGGAGTATCAGAGCAATGCCGTCATCATGGCCCATTACAACTTCACCGGAAAGCTGAAAGAGAACAAATACCGGGATGGAATGAAACCTGAGGCCATTGTGTTTCTCATCATTTGTCTTCTCATTGTGGTGGAAAATGCCATCGTTCTGGTGGCAATATGGAAGAACAAAAAATTCCACATGCCCATGTACTACTTGCTGGGCAACTTGACGCTCTCTGACTTGCTAGCAGGCTTCGCTTACATGGTGAACATCATAACTTCGGGGGCAAACACTCTCACAATGACTCCAGTACTGTGGTTTCTTAGAGAAGGCGGCGTGTTTATCACTCTTTCTGCGTCTGTCATCAGTCTCCTCGCTATAGCTATAGAGCGGCATGTCACGATGGTCCGGATGAAGCCGTATCAAGGGTCAAAGCGTGGCCGAATGTTCGGTTTGATCGGTGCAAGTTGGGTCCTGTCGGTGTTCCTCGGCATTCTCCCCATCATGGGCTGGAATTGCATAGGAAACCTGGACGAATGCTCCACCGTCCTGCCTCTTTACGCCAAGAGCTTCATCCTCTTCTGCATTACTGTGTTTACCCTGGTGCTGCTGGCCATCGTGGTGCTCTACGTGCGCATCTTCCGCATAGTGAAGTCTAACACCCAACGGTTAGGCTGCGGTTCTCCACGTAAAGGTCTGGCGAGGAAGTCCCAGAAGTATCTGGCTCTGCTGAAGACGGTCACCATCGTTCTTGGGGTCTTCATCGCCTGTTGGCTGCCGCTCTTTGTGCTCCTTCTGCTGGACTTCTGCTGCCCTGCTCAAAGATGCGAGGTGCTGTTCAAGGCAGACTACTTTCTGGGCATTGCCATGATCAACTCACTTCTAAACCCCATCATTTACACCCTAACTAGTAAAGACATGCGGAAAGCCATTCTGAGACTTGTCTGCAGCTACTGTCTGCTAACAAAAGATGGACAAGTGAAGAAGTTCGGCATGCCTTTCCTGGACTGTAGCACCAGTAAGGCAGAGGTGCCATCACACAGACTGGAGGGCCTGGAGACGACGGTCTCCTCTGGGAACTTCACACCATCTACTATAAAAGCTATCTACCCGAGGATATTAAAGAGCTGAGGAAGAAGAATGCAGTAAGTTCCAGTGGACTCAGTCCAACTTCTCTTGGTTCAGTTTTTAAGTACACAAGTCTGATGTGCTCAGAAATGAAAGCAGGAGAAGTTAGAGAGATGGAACTCAAAAATGTCATGTTTCGGACTTGGTTTCCTCCACATGCATTAAAGCAAACCATGAGGCTGCCTGAGATCATGGTAGACCAGACAAGTGGAATTTTCTTACTGTGATGAACACCAGTGTTTAAAATGGATCATCTGCAAGGCAAGAGCTACAGGCTCTTTTTAAAAATAGGATTTTAAACAGCAAATAACAAATGGTTATACAGCTGAACTGAGCAAAAGCGATGAACTGCGCAAAAAATGCTTTGAAAAGAACTCTTTTGATGTTATACAAGTCTTGTATGTGCATTTCCAGACATAATGAGCTTGTGTAACGAGTCATTTTCACCTCCAAACAGCAGCTGAAATAGCAGACTTTGTGGTGAAAAGGCGCAAAGAAAATGATGGGTTGATGTCTCCACACACGAGCATGTTAGTCCTCGGGAATTTTATACATATGCACACAAATACAAGCTACAAGGCAAGTGACTATTTTTAATTTGTAAGATGTTTCCTGTTACAATGGTATTTTTGGGAAAGAAATGGTTCTATATAGAACCTTAAAGGGTTCTGTCAGGCGCTTCATATTTAGGGGTTCTTATCATGGGACCATTTTAATTACTTTTGTAATTAAATTAATTTTTAATTTCAATTAAATTTTATGAATTAAACAGCTCAAACATACTTTATTAGTAGGAAAAGTGAAATAACCCTTTAAACATGAAAGTTTAATGCAATAATTTTAGAACAGTTTTGGCATAAATGGTTCTTTAAAATCAAGTTCCCCATTGTTTTATATTGAACCCCACTGAACCTTTTTATTTTTTTTCAAAGTACTGTTTTCATGTTAAAGCTCTAGTGTGCTATACGTGTTTATATTTTCCTATATAGTAAATCTTGTTTCAGCTGACATTATGTGGAACAAGCTATATAAATATTGAATGTTTTGTAAATATTATATCAAAGTTTTGTATGTTATTGTATGGAATGCTGTCATTTATGTGTGGCACTGACATTCAAGCAATATTGCATTTCGGTAAAAACGTGTCTGTGTACTGAAAACAATGCATTAGTATGTGTTTAAATGTATTTTTTCTTGATCCTAAATTATGAGCCTTAAAAATCTTTTATACGTGCATTAATTAAAAGCTAAGTGTTTTCTTGAATGTTTGCTATTTGTCTCGTTTTTGTTTAGTGATGAAACCCATATTCTTAGCAAATGTGACTTATTTCACGCTACATCGTATTACATTGTTTCCCATGAAAAATAAAAATAGAGGATGACAAAATATAGATATGTAGGTGTATGTGAAAACAAGAATGCTGCAGTGAAAATGAAACAATTTTCTCAAAGTGAGTCGAGCTGATTTCCAGCTTCCTCAATCACACCCACACCACATGTTAACCAAGCATAAACTAAACTTTACTGTGGTTTTGTCTTTTGACAAGGCATGAGCCGCACACAAAATTTCTCACTGCTCTGTCTTTGCAAAAAACCCCTACAGAAAAAAGGCCTTAAGCTCGTGCCAGTCCGGATGTTTACTGAAGCTGAAAAGGCTTGTCTGTGCACCTCAAGGGCACTGTCTGACTCATTTTTGAAGTTAGACAAATAAAGGTTAAAATGCTCAAGCAAATAGAGTAGGATGACTAGACTTTTGAAAGAATACCCATCCATATGCACTGACAGAAATATCCCAAAGTAGTAAAATTAAAAACAATGAAAGTAGTGTAGTGAAAGTAAAGAAAGAAAAGAGGAGGAAAAAATGTGACTAGCACAAAGCTCAGCGATACTGTATAAAAACATTCTGGATAAAACCTTCTCTGAATAGATGTTATATGTCCTACATCTTTACACATTATATATTTAAAAATATCTATTAAAATATTTAAATTGACTTGGCAGGAGCTTTACAAAATGACTTATTATTAATTCTGAACAAAATTGTTTCTTTAAGCAAAAATCAGTATGTAGTGTGACCTCCTGGACTTTCTTTTTCTCATTTTCTCAAACTCTGAGAAACTTATCATCATATTTTGAAAGTTTTCTTGAACTTCCAGCCCTTTTCTATTCCATTTAGGTTTAAAAGAGCCAGGTTCCTGCTATTGCCCAAGTGTAAGGGGAGGTCACTAAATACTCTGATTTTTTTCTTTTTTTTTAATACTACATACAAATTTACTGGTTATGTTCTAATAAAGAGAAATAATTATATATGGTCATTACATCATTGCTAAAACAACATCTAATGGTGGCCTAAGACTTTTGCACAGTACTGTATATATATAATATATATATATATATATTCAGTACTGTGCAAAAGTCTTAGATTTTATATTATATATAAATATATAAAAAATCTAATATTCCTCCACAGTTTCTGCTCAATGGTTGTTCATTTTAAGGGTTCAACGATGATTGATTACCTTTTTTGTTGGCACGTCAACACTATTACATGTACAAAAAATGCACAATAAAACCACTTTTTAAGGATTAAAGGGTTAGTTCACCAGAAATGAAAATTCTGTCATTAATTACTCGCCCTCATGTTGTTCCACACCCGTAAGACCTTCGTTCATCTTCAGAACACAAATTAGGTTATTTTTGATCGAATCAGTGGTTCAGATCACATAAACGAAGGCTCGTTTACTGAAATCACGTGACTTTGGCACTCCGAACCACTGATTCGAAACAAAAGATTTGTAACACTTCAAAGCAGTGTTTTGAAATCGGCCATAGATATTGTTGAATTTTTTTTTTTTTTTTTTTTGGCACACAAAAAGTATTCTGATCGCTTTAAAATATTAACGTTGAACCACTGTAGTCACATGAACTGATTTAAATATGTTTTTAGTACCTTTTTGGACATCTGAAAGGGTTAATTATCTTGCTGGAAATGCAGGCCTCACTGAGCCATCAGATTTTATCAAAAATATCTTAATTTGTGCTCTGAAGATGAACGAAGGTCTTACGGGTGTGGAACGACATGAGTAATTAATGGCATAATTTTCATTTTTGGGTGAACTAACCTTTTAAGCACCAAGATTGAAACAAAAAGGCAGTACAAATTACAAACAAAATTCCTATTCACACCCAAAGAGACACTAAAAAGCACTCCCTGTCATGTTAATGCCAGATACAACCCATCTACCCGTGTGTTTTTAAATATGCTGCCCTTGTCAATTATTTTTTGTCAATTCTGTCAAAAAGTGTCAATTATTTTTTCTTTGTAATACTTTTCAGTGTAATGTTTCCACCAGTGCTGCGCAATGTCTGCAAAAAAAGATTTTAAATTTCATAAGATCAGAATCTCTGCTCTATGGAATTAGCAGGAGATCCTTATAACAAGGGATGAATAAAAACAATCATAAAATGCTATTCTGGGCATGTAAAAAGCGTACTTTTTCAGTCTGTGGGGGGTAATTTTTGAATGCATAGTGACATCTTGTGGTGTGTGACGCAAAGGTAGCAATTGAGGCCAATTTATTAACAGACTTATATATACAAACACACACATAAAAACAAACAGTAAATTAGCGAACACTGTTCATGTGCACCAGGTCTACCATTCAGTATTGACCAGGTTCCACAGGTCATTGCTGACTTCGCAGGGAGAACGGGTGGATGTGTCTATGTTGATGGGGGTTGCCACATCCGCACCGTAGTGAACTGCCAAGAAACAAAGGGGATTTCATACAGTCTAGAACATAAAGCTACTATGTTGATCATCAGCATATACAGTAAATGTGTCAGGATTACCTCCCCTCAGTATGTGCGGCTCTGTGTCCACCTCCAGCTTTATCTTGGTAACTTTATAATAGAGCTGAGCAACATATCTAAATCAAACGGACAGCAGGAAAAGAAAAATTTAGTGGACATGATTTCAATAATGTATACTGTAAAAATGTCTAAGACTTTTCTGAACTCTGAAATCACAAATTTAAAATTCCCTGATATTTTCAGGTTTTCCATGACCATGTGAACCTATCATACTGAGGTCAGTATGATTTTTTTTTTTTTTTGCAAAAAATGAATACTCTTTTCAGCAAGGTGAATACATTACATTGATCAAAAGTGACAGTAAAGACATTTATAATGTTACAAAAGATTTCTATTTCAAATAAATGCGGTTATATGCATCAAAAAATCCTAAAAAAAAATTGTCATGGTTTCCACAAAAATATTGAAGTCTGCATGAAACAGAAGTTGCGCTAATCTTTTCTAAACAGCTTTTGGAACAAGAAAAAAAATGTAGGGCGGGACTTGATTTTGTCCACGGGGAATTGATTGGATGGTTGTGATTTGCTATTGGCCGATCTCATGTGAGTGACAGGTTGCCCCGTCCTCATGCCAGTAAACACATCATCAGAGAAGAGAAGAGCTGTCGCTACAAGAGTGAGGCGAAGTTATTCTGATTAAAGATTACGAGGGCACATTAATTTTAAAAAATAATGATGATTAAATCATTTATAATAAATACTGCAATATTTCATTAAAAAACAAAATTTTCAATTTTGATTCCCTGGTGACTTTAAGGAGCACAATCGTTTTCAATATTTATAATAATACAAATATTTTTTCTTGAGTAAATCATCATATTAGAAAGATTTCTGAGAGATCATGAGACATTGAAGACTAGAGTAATAATGCTGTAAAATTCAGCTGTCATCACAGAAATATTATTATTATTTTTAAATAAATATTATTATTATTAATATATTATTTTAAAACTGAAAACAGTTCTTTTAGTTTGTAATAATATTTCAGAATATTACTGTTTTTACTGTATTTTTGATCAAATAAATGCAGCCTTGATGAACATAAAAAAAATGTAACTGACCCCAAACATTTGAAGGGTAGAAAACTGGACAATTTCAGCAGGTAGAGCTTGTATTATCTAGTCCTTTATCATTATAAACATACATCTTACACAATTACCCTTTTTGTCCCAACTATACCAAGATCTTAAGAGATCCACTCTTATAAGGTAAACTAAAGCCAGTCCAGTGCTTACATGGCTGAAGGAATGACCTCAGTTGTGTCCTCATCCACTTCCTGTTGCAGGGTTTGAATTTCTTGCTCGGCATTTCTGAGTTTTTCCAACTCTTTCTGTAAGAATCTGACCCACCAGTTAAGGGGGAAAACAACACTGAACAACCAAACAAACAACGTGCATGATCGAAAAGTAACTGAAACAATACTCATGCTTTGGTAAAAGAAAACAGATCTTATCTGTATAACATTCAGCATCTAGAAAATCTCTGTGTATCAAATTTACAATGCATCTTGGTCACCTGACATCTACAGTAATGTAAATAAATATGGCCTCTCAGTGGTTCTACTGAGAGCAGGTTCTGGTTCAGGTCTTGGGAAGGATACTCCTGCTCTGAGTCAAGGATTTGGCTTTTGGACAGACTTCGCTGCACTTCCTGCTCCATCATCTCGATCTCCTGCAATATCTGGCTCTTCTGCCGCTCTAAATCCAGAAGCTTGTGGCCGACCACTTCCTCTGCATGAACAAGATCTTTAAAGAGAGGACAACACAGTAAGAAACATTTCAAGTTTAACATTTTTTTAATATGCAAATGTTTTGTGCATGAAATAGCACGATAAACACCTACATTTGCCAACATGTTCAGTATTGTACTGGGATTGTGCAATACAGTATCCCACAATGCATCGTGCTTGACTTAACCTTCCATTTCCAGTGAGGTGTAATATTTTATCATCTTTCCTTGATTTATTATTTATTTTGACCAAAAATTGCAATTTTTTTTTGCAAAAACTAGATTGAAGTCAGCATGAAACAGAAGATGCGGCACTCTCTTCTTCCCTTTTGTGACATATATCTGTGTAAAATGGCTTCTGGAACAAGAAAAAATGTAGGGCAGGACTTGATTTTGTCCATGGGGAATTGAATGGATGGTTGTGGTTTGCTATTGGTCGATATCATGTGAGCAGAGGTCACGTTAACCAAATATTTTCCATCATTGACTGATTTTTTTTATTTTTGCAGTGACCTTAAAATCTGAGGGCCATCCATCATTTTGACAGGTCACACTAAGTGGCCAAGACACAAGACACCGTTTTCAACTAAAAAAAATGGTTTGGGCCGTTCATTTACACATCAATGGCGTTTTGGGGACCTGAAAATGCAAACTTTTGAAAACAGTTTTCAAAGTGCAAGTTTTTGAAAACAATACCGTTATTGTCTATTGTCATGTAAACTACAAAAACATGAATTTATGAAAACAGTAACGTCATGCGCATGCGTATTACATGTTCAGTCTATAGGCGCGTAGTGTTTCTTTACAAAGTTACATCGCCAACTACTGGCCTGGCATGAATAATACAGCATTTTTAGTCATTTTCATGGTCGTTTTGTTCATATTATAATCGGAATTGTATTTTGTAATATTGCGTTGTTCATATTTGTCTGTTCAGGCACAAAGGTCGTGTTTTAGTGGCCTCCGCTGTCACTGCGAGGGAAGAAACAAACATTCATCTACTTCGTGTGGCGCTGAACATGAAAATCGACAAACGGTCTCAGTTCATCTGTTCTCTTCTTAAATAAATGCTTAATATAGCCTATATGCTCGTCCTGTAAGTTCATGATTAAAACAGAAAATGTGAACAAAAACAAATCTATTAAAAGTCTTATTATCATTAAAATATGAAAATTAAAATGGCGGGTATTAATAGATTATGACAGAATTTTTTTGACCCTGTCCATCAAAGTGACAGACAATGAGAAAGTCTAATGCGACCTCTGCATGTGAGTGACAGGTTGTCTCGCCCTAATGCCAGTAAACACGTCATCAGAGAAGAGATGTCACTGCAAGAGGGAGGGGAAGATATTTTGATTAAAGATTAAGAGGGGCCATGCATTTAATAAAAATATAATGATGTGCACAGATAAATCATTCATAACAAATACTGAAACAATCCATAAGAAATGTCAATTCTGATTTCATGGTGACTTTAAAAACACAAAAGAACCATTTTTATTTCTGATAACTGGATGCCACTTGTAGAATTAAATATGTGACATGATTGGGACATATGTGACAAAGTTGTCACTACAATATAGTCATTAATTGCTTTTTAATGTTTATCGTATACAGTTAATATTGATTAGCAAGTTAAAAGTTAATATTAGTACTAAAGTAATACCATTTAAGAGCTCGGTTGTGGTCTTCTTGGTCTTGATGTGGTGGTCAAAGAACTCCTGCAGTTTTTCTCTGGCTCCTCGAAGTGCGCTCTCTGCCTTACTGCTCTTGATGAACTCGATCAGTGCTTCCCCGGATTTCTCAAGGTCGTCATCATGCATCGTTTCATTCTGTGACATGTCTGCATGAATTATATTTCTGCAAAAAATGAAAAGGTGACGCTATAGAATGCCATGACAGAACATTTATTCATTTAGCAGACCTAGCAACTTACAAATGAGGAACAAAACAAGTAATATGTCACAGAGTCAACTATATTCATAGTATACAATCAATACTATGTTTAGAAAAAAAAGATCAGTAAACAGGCTAGAGCAGAGGTGAAATAGAGAAAAGATCTCTGATATACTAAGAATAATAAATGACTAATTTTGAGTATTTGAGTATATTTGAGTAAATGCATTTTACCAAACCATTTTTTTTTTTACTTAAACAGTTTTGATATAAAAGCTTTTTTTTTTTTTGTTTACAGTTCCTGGCATTACCACAAAATTAATGTTTTTACTTTTAGCAATGTATTTTTGTTTCTTCAGAAACAAAACTTTTCTCATAAAATCTGCAATATGTTGGAAATTCTACAGCTATAATTTAACTGTATAAAGTGTAAAACATTACTGGCTGGATTGTAGTTTTCAACATAAGAGTATGTTACTCTTATAAGGCTTTAGATGAATTAGTAAAAAATGACATGTCATTTTTCACAAATTCATCAAAACCCTTATCTATGTTAGCCTGCTAGACTATATTGGTAATAAGTAGAACTTGCAAAAACAATGTAGTATAACGTTACATCACAGAAACCAAACATTTAAGTTTGTAAGGCATAAAAATGGATGTACAACATCAGTGAATGGTTATATAAATAAATAAAAAACACTGCAAATCATTAGTTAGAAGCTCTGTTGGCTGTAAAATATATTTTAGTAGGAAAGTTGTGTAATTAATATTAAAATCAAATCACATAATGTTATTGAGCAAACATAAACAACTCAAAACAAGCCTGCCTAAAACAGCCACACAATAACGCATCCGCAAATACATGTTTTCTTTATTCGGTCAGCCTAGCTTTTTAAAACACTGATCCAAATAACGAATAACAATGAAAATGTACAATATACCGTGTACTGGAGTGTATTTCAGAGCAAATAGTCTCACCCAGTGCGTGCGCTGTTTATCCGGATTTCAAATTGGCGGCTGTTTGGCGCGCTTTCCCGAGTCGCGCCTGAATAAAAACCAGCCTCAATACTTCAAGCATTTGTTCTCATCCTATAAGGATCATTGTTTTAATATAGTACATCCTATATAAAATTCATTGTGCGCTAATCTAAACTAGTTAAGGTTGTTTTTCAAAGCGACTCTAGAATTTCAGTCAGGCAACTATGAGACACCTAAATATCGCTTGTCAAAAGTCAAATCCACCCAAGCAAGCCGCTTTCTCTCGTCTGTCTACTGCTGTCAAAGCGATGTAGGGATAGCCAGTTACAGCGGCCTTTTGTTTTTCCCTAATCAAAACTGATTTTATTTCTCATTATGACTTCAAAAAGCTGTTTTGAAATGCATTCAATTTAAATAAAATTCAGCGTCATCTTAAATCTCTTTACGTCATCAATAAAGCGTTGATCTTTGTATTTTAAAAGGGCCTGGAATAGCTCAGAAATGATAAACTAAGGATGAAGACTAAAATGCAATATTTTTCCATTTGCAAAAGTAAAGTGAAGAAATATGAAGAAAATGAATGAGAAAGAAGTGTCTTTATTTATAACAACTGCTTTTTTAAATTTTTAATAACATAGATAAAACATTCAGGTAACAATGGTGAACCGAAATTTTTTAAAATGAAAGCAGTGTGTTAAAATTAGAAATACGTTTTCTGGTCCCCCTTATTAACAATTTTTCAATATGCCAAACTTGTACTCAAACTGGCATTTATTTTCAGCATCACTGTTTGCTCTTTTTCTCCTGCTTTTCCTTTTTTTCTCGTTCTTTTCGTTTCTGTCTGTACAGCTCTCTGAAGTAAATTCTCTTTGGATTCAGCCCATAGGCTTGGAGTCTCTGTCTGCTGAACTCTCGGCCAGCCAACTTCACCGTCATGGATCTGGACAGCAGGCGTCCACCTGGCCGCCTTGTTTTCTTTTTAGGCCATTTAGGTTTTTCAGTCTTTTTACTGGCCACCTCCTCTTTCGGGGTTACTGCAGTTTCTTCCTGCTTCATCTTTTTCTTAGGAACAAGGAACTCCTCGTCATCCTCCCCTTCATCCTTTGCAGCGACTTCTTTGAGGTCCTGGATGTCTGCTTGCTCTATGCTGTCTGCTGGAAGTCTTTCAGATGTCTCTTCTGTCAGATCTCTCGTCTCCATCTTGACCTCGGCCTGCTTTAGACGATCCCTCCTCTTCTTACCCACCTTCCCCTTAGAATCCATCAGCTCCTCCTGACCGGCGTTTCTGGGTAAAAAAAAGCAAAAATACACTAAAACACAAGTGCTCATATGATGGGGAGTGGAAATGGTTCTCAGAAAAGCATTTTCAAATGTAAACTGGTGCAAAGCTCAGTATCATTTGTATGAGGTTCATTTTTTAAAACATATTCGTTACTATGATGTTTAAAGGGACACTCACTCATTATACAAAGACACAAACACTTGCTGTTTCTTCCTGGTATTCCGTGCTTTGATCTGGAAGTTCTTCACGTCACAGTGTTCCTCCTTCTCAGACCTAAACAAGGAAAAATGAAGCAAAATGAAGCAAAATTTATTCCAGGACAGAGGAATAATCAAAAAAAATAATAAGAAAATGCACTCAAAATGTTCATGAGCTATTTTCCCTACATAATATCACTATATATTCCAAAACTTAACAACAGTTGTGGCTATTTATAGCAAAGGCAATTTATATGAATCACAAACTACTGTACGCTACCTGTACATGCAGGTCTTCCTCAGTGAGCACCAGCGATTCAACTCCTTTTCTTCTGCTTTCAGGATCTATGGAAAGAGGTTCAGGTGAGAATAACATGGAAATATTAGCCAGAGGACTTCTGAAGTTTTTTTCCCTTAAGAAAATACTAGTAATTAAGTCACAGACAACAGTTTATGATAAATTATCTATATTAAATCATACACACACAAAAAATACATTAATACTACCATTCAAATGTTTTGAAAGTCTCTTTATGCTCACCAAGGCTGCGTTTATTTGTCCAAAAATACAGTAAAACAGTTATAAATGGAATATTTAAAATCTCTTTTCTACTTTTACATTTATAATTTATTTTAAAATATAGTAAACACAGCAAAATAGCGAGATATTATTAAAAATAACTGTTTTAATTTATAATGTAATTTATTCCTGTGATGCCAAAGCTGTATTTTCAGCATCATTACTCCAGTCTTCAGTGTCACATGATCCTTCAGAAATCATTCTAATATCATGATTTGATGCTCATGGACCACAGAGGGCCTCTAAGATTTGCTTTGAATGTACGATCTAAATGTGAGACAAACGCTAATCTACACTGGTGGTCTTTAATGAAGATCTGCTCAGAGAGAAGATTACAGTCCTCAGACCCTGGTCAGAGTTATTCCCAAAGGAACAGCAATACCAGGTCAGACACAATCACAGCTCATCAGCACAGAACTCAGAGTCAATCATCATCCAGGTATTACTGTTGCTCATAGCTCCTCACCTCATCAGTGGACAGGCCGAAGTCATTCGGTACAACTTCTCTGTAGCGAAATCTGCATGGCAAGTCATCAATGACGTCCTCATAATCCAGTTTATAGTACTCGTCCAAGTACTGCTCAAAGGTCTTCTCCTCTGGAAACATGACAAGGACAAAGAAAAGGTTTTAGGATTACACCTTAGATTATGCATGAACACAAAAGTGTGAATTTTGGGTGGGATTTTCCTTTTGTTCGACCAATGACAGAGTGTCCTTTTTGAAAACAAAAAATTGACATACTTCAGTTTTAAACATCCAACACTCACTTGGATCAAAGACAGGCTTGTTTTTGGTGATGATCTCTGCAAAGAGGGACTTCTTCCTCTTCTTTCCCATGAGAGGGGCATCCTCTTTGGTCTTCTTTTTCTTCTCCCCTTTCTCTTTCCTTCTCTTCTTTTTAGAAACGGGCTGTTGACTTGGGTCATAGTCAGCATCCATCTATCCAAAAGATTTCAAATGTGATTAGAATATAGCAGTTCACTGTTGCATTTGTGCCTCAATAATGAGAAAACATCTTACTATAAAGTCAGGATCTTCACAGTTGGGCTGATTTTCTTCCTCTATAGTATAATCTTCCTCTTCCCAATCCTCTTCCTCATTCGCCTCGTTTCCCACCCATGTATCCCAGTTCCAATTTTCTAACAAATCACAACATATTCACATTATCATCAAAAAAAGTAAAGTTATATATGAAACAATTATTTAAAATAACTTCTATGTGAATATATTTTAAAATGTAATTTTATGCGATATCAAAGCTGAATTTTCAGCATCATTACTCCAGTCTTCAGTGCCACACGACCCTTCAGAAATCATTCTAATATGATGATTTGATGCTCAAGAAACATGATTATGATTATTATCAGTGTTGAAAACAGTTGTGCCGTTTTATATTTTTGTGGAAACACTGATAAATTTTTTTTACGATTTAATAAATAGAAAGTTCAAAAGAGCAGCATTTATTTGAAATAAAAATCTTTTGTAATGTTATATGTCTACTGTTGCTTTAGATCAATTTAATGTGTCCTTGCTGAATAAAAGTATTATTTTCTTTCTTTTATGTTTGGTAGCGCATGTGAACATCCATCCAAGAGACACAATGTTACCTTCTAAATCATCGTCACCATCAAACTGTGGTTTCTCTTCCTCTTCCCCTCCATAGTATTCATCCCCAAAGAACTTCTGCAGATGAGAATGAAGAATGCGAGTAGTCAAATCCATGAAAGTATCAAATAGCTAAATACAAATTTCATCATAAGCTGTGACTCTGAATGACTCTTGACATGCAGTTTTGTTCTATTTTTAATGGGTAATTTCTGCCCCACCTCCATAAGTCTGTCATGTTGCTGGGGGTCAAAGTCTCCCTCCAGGTCAACATCATTGAAGGCCAGCTGCTCATTTCCTGTCAGCTCCTGAAGTTTCTTCAGTTTGTCCATGATTTCTGCTCGCTTCAGGTTCTTCAGTTCCTTCAGCTGTTGCTGCTTCTGTTCCTTCTCCTACAGGATGTTAGGAATGGGAATTGTAAGGAATTAAGCAAATCTGGTTCTGAGTCCACTTAAATGAAAAGTTCACCCAGAAATTAAAATGTGCTGATGATGTTGTGTCATGTGACATGTGAAAACCAATGAGATTTGAGAGCTGACGTTTTGAATTATTGGTCCTAACCGCAAAAGTTTGGGGTCAGTACGATTTTTTTTTTTAAAGAAATTAATAGTTTTATTCAGCAAAGATGTATTAAATTAACCAAAACTGACTTTTGAACTTTATATTCAAAGAATTAAAAAAAAAAAAAAAAAAAAAAATGTATCATGGTTTCCACAAAAAATATTAAGCAGCACAACTGTTTTCAACATTGATACTAATAAGAAATGTTTCTTGAGCATCAAATCAGCATATTAGAATGATTTCTGAAGGATCATGTGACACTGATGACTGGAGTAATGATGCTGAAAATTCAGCTTTGATCACAGGATCATTTTAAAATATATTCAAATAGAAATCAGTCATTTTAAATAATAATAAAATAATAATAATATTTATTTAATTATAGTAATAATATTTCACAGTATTACTGTTTGTACTGTATTTTCTATTAAATAAATGCAGCTTTGGTGAGTATGAGACTTTTTTTTATTTAAAGATTAAAAAAATATTACCGACCCCAAATTTTTAAACGGTAATGTGTATACGTAACATTTTCAAAATGTTAGTTTACCTTTTTCTTCCTCTCTTTCACCTCCTCTCTCTTCTTCTTTCTTCTGTCGTCTTTGCTTCGGACAGATGTGGCAATGTTGCGTGGATAAGTTTTGATCTGTGGAGGAATAGAGCGTTGATGGGTAATGATCATAAGACAGAAAACCTGAACCTACAACAGAACCTGAAGACAAATCATGCTGATGTTGACGTCCTTTTACCTTTCCAGCATCAGGCTCCTCAAAGCGGAAGTTGTAATGCCTCTCAAAGTCTTCCTGTTTATGCAGGAATAATTCTCCTTCATCCTCTGAGTCATCCACATCATCCTGCATCAGCTCATTATAGGAGGGGATCCTAAAGCCAATCACAGAAAGAGATACTTACACTACCGTTCAAACGCTTGGGAACAGTAAGATTTTTTTAAAAAGAAATTAATACTTTTATTCAGAAAGGATGCATTAAACTGATTAAAATTGGCAGAAAAGACGTTTTATAATGTTAAAAAAAAAATGCTGTTCTTTTGAACTTTCAATTCATTAAATAATATTAAGCAGCACAACTGTTTTCAACATTGATAATAAGAAGAAATGTTTCTTGATCATCAAATCATCATATCAGAATGATTTCTGAAGGATCACGTGACACTGAAGACTGGAGTTATGATGCTGAAAATTCAGCTTTGATTAAAAGGAATCATTTTTAAAACATTAATATACAAATTAGTTATTTTAAATTGTAAAATACTGCTTTTACTGTATTTAAGATCAAATAATTGCAGCCTAGGTAAGCATAGGCGACTTCTTTGAAAAACATTTAAAAAAAAAATAAAAAAATTCATACCGACCCCAAAGTTTTGAACGGTAGTGTACATTTACATAGAATTATACAGAGCTCACAACTGATAGGCTTTTTGTTCTCTGTCATCACTTACTGACTCAATTCTGTAATGCTACCAACAAAACCCACCTCTCTTCTTCATCCTCCTCCAGGTATCTCTTGTTAAGCATGTAGTCTCGCAGGAAAGACTCTTTCTCATCCAGCTGGGGGTCATTCCAGTAGTCTCTCAGGTATTTCTGGATTTATATCAACATTAGCCAGGGCAACATCCAATCAAAAAAAGAGCAAGAGTGAGTAAAGCCTGTAGTTATCTATTATCACATCCTAAAATATCTTTATTTCAGAGCAAAACACTGACCATGTCCTGAATTTCCTCCTGCCCCTCCAGCTCTGCCTGACCCTTCAGCCATTCCACGTAGTCAGCTTCCTCTTTGTCCTTAAGAGAGCAGGAAAAAACAAGCACAAATAAAAGTTTATGACTGGACACTGTTTTATTTTACACAATTATCCAACTTACTACTTTAATGTCCAGAAAATCAGCTACGGCATGTAGGTGAAATTCAATTTCAGCACCTTCTCCTCTTGTGTTTTGATCCTCCGCATCAGCAGCTGTCCGTCACCATCACTGTCCTCTTCATCACTGTCTTGCACAAACTTTCGCAAACTGCCAAATGAAAATACAGACTCAAGTAAAACATATTGTAATGCTATCAAATGTTAATATGAATGGGAATATACTTCAGAGATTTGACTCATAAAAATTTCAAGGTGTGCCAATAATTGTGGCCAACATGTATTGGAGAAAAATATTTATTTCATAATGTGAGTTCCCCCCACTTTCAATTGTTTTACTTCAATGAAATGAGGAATGAATGAAACATCTGTCATCATTTACTAACTCTTGTGTAGTTTCAATCCATATGTCTTTTTTTTCTCAATTTCCATATGGGAATTAATTCATACAGGTTTGGAACCACATGAGGGTAATGTGTTGGAAAGTTACTTTTAAAAGTAGTATTAATATTAATATTTCATTGTAAATTTAAAAGTAATGCGTTACATTAATAGTTACTTAAAAAAGTAATCCCATTATGTAACTTATATGTACGTTACATGTAATGTGTTACCCTAAACACTGATGATGACAGAATTTTCATTTTGACTGAACCACCCCTCTTTCTGAAAATTGATAAATGACACATAAGCTGCTTTTCCACCGAAATTACCTGGAACTATTTGTCCCAGGAACTTTCTTCCCCCAGACCTGTTGCTGTCTGCATTTCCATCACGGTCTAAATTACTGTGAAGATTAGGCAAGTGAAGTAGGACTGTGTGCGACGTTCCAGTTCCCACTGGATTTTGTCCTCCACATATAAGCTTAATAAAGCCTGAACCTCATCGTTGGTTCATCGGTCGTATTTTTTTTTTTTAACTCCATTGTTGATTGGAATAGCAAACAACTCTTTTAAAAATGGTGGTTGAAATAAAATGCTGCGTGAATTTAACCAATCAGCAAGTTCAGCACAGAAGTCCCACCCCCGAAAGTTCCTGAACTTTGAAAAAGTACTACCTCATGAGCAGGGACTTTCTGAGGGGAAATTTTTTACCCGGAACTTCATTTATACCCTGGTTCCTGCGGTCGAAACACACCGAGTACCAACCCAAAGTCCCTAGTTCCTGGGGAAAGTTCCTGCGGTGGAAACGCGGCTTTTGACAGCTAAGTTATTGCATATGGTATACATTAAGTAACTTGATCCAAACAGATAATGGTGCAAAGACAATCTCCAATCTACCTTTCCTGCAGCTCCTTCTGTTCTTGAATATAGGTGGGAGATGAAGCTCTCTGTAATACAAATGCAAACAGACAGTCTTAGATGTTAGTCATGACGCAGTTTCAGATACTGAAGAACCCATTTGAATGAGTGGAAAAAACATCTTAAAAACCAAGTCCAAAACCATTAGAATTAATTTTTTCTGTCATTCCACAAGACTTTAAAAAACTTAAAGGGTTAGTTCCATTAAAAAATGAAAATAATGTCATTAATTACTCACCCTCATGTCGTTCCACACCCGTAAGACCTTCGTTCATCTTCAGAACACAAATTAAGATATTTTTGATCAAATCCGATGGCTCAGTGAGGCCTCCATTGAGAGCAAAGCCATTCAAACTCTCAAGGTCCATAAAGGTACTAAAAACATATTTAAAACAGTTCATGTGAGTTCATTGGTTCTATCTTATTATAAAGCGACAAGAATACTTTTTGTGCGCCAAAAAAACACAATAACGACCTTAACAATATCTAGTGATGGGCGATTTCAAAACACTGTTTCATGAAGCTTCTGAGCTTTATGAATCTTTTGTTTCGAATTAGTGATACGGATCTCCTAACAAACGGCTAAACTGCTGAAATCACGTGACTTCGGCGCTCCGATTCACTGATTCGATTCGTAAAGCCCCGAAGCAGTGTTTTGAAATCGGCCCATCATATTGTTGAAAAGTCGTTATTTTATTTTGTTTTTTTTGGTGCAGAAAAAGTATTCTTGTCGCTTTATAATATTAAGACAGAACCACTGAACTCACATGAACTGTTTTAAATATGTCTTTAGTACCTTTATGGACCTTGAGAGTTTGAATGGCTTTGCTCTCAATAGAGGACTTCGTGTTCTGAAGATAACCAAAGGTCTGGTGGGTGTGGAACGACATGAGGGTGAGTAATTAATGACATTATTTTCATTTTTGGGTGAACTAACCCTTTAAAATCTTCACAGACACTTTGACACAAACTTGAATGTCAACATGAAACTGCATTCACAACCTATTTTGCTTTGCAAAATTAAACAATTTTAAAATAAAACATTATTCAACCAGAAAAAAAAAAATGCTTAAAAATGATAGTTATCATAATAAATCATACTTTATCATATCATATGTAATCAAATTTAAGTTTTTTTTTTATTTGGAATAATGTGCATAGATTAATTGTGCTCAATAAGACCAGGAACATTTACATTTTAAAAAAGTAAACAGGATCAATTTTCATTCTGTGTTAGCTTTTAACATTATACAGTGGGTACGGAAAGTATTCAGACCCCCTTAAATTTTTCACTCTTTGTTATATTGCAGCCATTTGCTAAAATCATTTAAGTTCATTTTTTTTCCTCATTAACGTACACACAGCACCCCATATTGACAGAAAAACACATAATTGTTGACATTTTTGCAGATTTATTTCAGTTTTTCTTTTTTAATATCACATGGTCCTAAGTATTCAGACCCTTTGCTCAGTATTTAGTAGAAGCACCCTTTTGATCTAATACAGCCATGAGTCTTTTTGGGAAAGATGCAACAAGTTTTTCACACCTGGATTTGGGGATCCTCTGCCATTCCTCCTTGCAGATCCTCTCCAGTTCTGTCAGGTTGGATGGTAAACGTTGGTGGACAGCCATTTTTAGGTCTCTCCAGAGATGTTCAATTGGGTTTAAGTCAGGGCTCTGGCTGGGCCATTCAAGAACAGTCACGGAGTTGTTGTGAAGCCACTCCTTCGTTATTTTAGCTGTGTGCTTAGGGTCATTGTCTTGTTGGAAGGTAAACCTTCGGCCCAGTCTGAGGTCCTGAGCACTCTGGAGAAGGTTTTCGTCCAGGATATCCCTGTACTTGGCCGCATTCATCTTTCCCTCGATTGCAACCAGTCGTCCTGTCCCTGCAGCTGAAAAACACCCCCACAGCATGATGCTGCCACCACCACGCTTCACTGTTGGGCTGTATTGGACAGGTGATGAGCAGTGCCTGGTTTTCTCCACACATACCGCTTAGAATTAAGGCCAAAAAGTTCTATCTTGGTCTCATCAGACCAGAGAATCTTATTTCTCACCATCTTGGAGTCCTTCCATGCGGGCTTTCATGTGTCTTGCACTGAGGAGAGGCTTCCGTCGGGCCACTCTGCCATAAAGCCCCGACTGGTGGAGGGCTGCAGTGATGGTTGACTTTCTACAACTTTCTCCCATCTCCCGACTGCATCTCTGGAGCTCAGCCACAGTGATCTTTGGGTTCTTCTTTACCTCTCTCACCAAGGCTCTTCTCCCCCGATAGCTCAGTTTGGCCGGACGGCCAGCTCTAGGAAGGGTTCTGGTCGTCCCAAACGTCTTCCATTTAAGGATTATGGAGGCCACTGTGCTCTTAGGAACCTTAAGTGCAGCAGAATTTTTTTGTAACCTTGGCCAGATCTGTGCCTTGCCACAATTCTGTCTCTGAGCTCTTCAGGCAGTTCCTTTGACCTCATGATTCTCATTTGCTCTGACATGCACTGTGAGCTGTAAGGTCTTATATAGACAGGTGTGTGGCTTTCCTAATCAAGTCCAATCAGTATAATCAAACACAGCTGGACTCAAATGAAGGTGTAGAACCATCTCAAGGATGATCAGAAGAAATGGACAGCAGTTAAATATATGAGTGTCACAGCAAAGGGTCTGAATACTTAGGACCATGTGATATTTCAGTTTTTCTTTTTTAATAAATCTGCAAAAATGTCAACAATTCTGTGTTTTTCTGTCAATATGGGGTGCTGTGTGTACATTAATGAGGAAAAAAAATGAACTTAAAAGATTTTAGCAAATGGCTGCAATATAACAAAGAGTGAAAAATTTAAGGAGGTCTGAATAATTTCCGTACCCACTGTACATCTTAAGAATAATTACCTCCTGCATCTGTTTGGAGACTTCTTCATCAGCACTCTCATCCTCATCATCATCATATTTCCTAAAATGAATTATTTTCAATCATTTTATTATATACACCAAATCAGAACACATTAGAAAGACTCAGTTATCTAAATACTATAGTTGATTGTTATAATGCTTCCACCATTTGAGCTTTCTAAAGATATATAAATACAGCCACAGCTTTCATCACTTACCCTCCTCTCTCCAGGATGACCTTCCTCTCATAGTCCTTCAAGAACATGGGTTTCTCTGCCTTTTTCGAAGTGGACGGTTGCTCGTCGCTGCCTGATCCAGATACTGGTTAAGATAAATCACAGTGTGCTGAAATAAGTGCAGTCTTCTTTAACCAGATTCAAATAATAAAATGAAGCTGCTTTACATACTGTCCTCTGTGTAGAACTTGGCATCATTCTGATAGATCTTTGGATCTTTCTTCTTCAGAAGCGAGAGTGTTCTGTAAAAATCCCTGTCCAACTTTGGGTCCAGCTCCTATACATTCATTTATCAGAGTATTAGACATGGACATCTTGGTATGATGTTGGCAAAAGGGTTTCAAACAAGAAAGTGAGAGAATATTTTACCACTTCACTCTCATCAGAGTCAGAGTCTGAGGAATCAGATGAATTCTCCTCATCCTGGTCTCCGTAACGGTCCTTCACTGGAACATTCAAAATAAACACACAGATTTAACATTTATTTGAATTAACAGATTTAAAAGCAGATTTAAAAGTTCACTCCAAAGTTAAATGTATGATTGCCTGTATGACGCAATTGTAGATATGCAGCAAAATGTCCTAGTTGTGGGAAATGTTTTGTCTCATGTCTCAAGAATCAGAGTCTGCGAAAATACTACCTACACTGTTTGTTGTTACTGCAAAATAATGACACAATAACAATTTACCACAGTTTTACTGTAGTAAACTAACGTTATAGTAATTATAGTTTCCATTGTGAATTTTCATATTTGAAGAGTAAAATAATTGCCTACTTAGATTATCTTTATGAATATAACCAAACATTAACCGTTATAAGCCTCTCGACAACAAAAATAAATGATAGCACATTTAATGTTTAAGATCGATATAAGGAGCATTCACCATATTCAACACATAAAACACATTATACACATTATACATATAATAAAAAGCAGATTATTAATATTTGAAAGTGCAGTAAACAGCCCGTGCTTGAGGTTCAAGTAATTAACTTATAGGTATCATAACTTACGTCTCTGCAGTTCTTCCTTCTGACGATATTTCTCATATTTTTCTGCGAACTTCTTATTAATCTTGAGGTCCGACATTATCGTTTACAACTGTAGAGTATCTTATGATTTGAGATTAGATTAATATCTCAATGAATCGAATAATTCTCACGTTAAACATGTTACTCTGCTGAACAGCATGGACACGTGACCTATGACCCTCCTACGTCATAGAGTTCAGGGTTTAAATATCTCTTCCGATCGTGGATTGTTTTTTAACTAACAATTTTTTCTTTCGTAGAAATTAAACAGTCTATTTTGACCGTATATTTTGGATTTTTGGCTGAAAACGTGCGTCTTTGTTCTTCCACGTGGCTTCGTTGCAGAAAAGCAGGGTCGTAGTTCAGTCAGACCTCTAGAGGGCAGTATATCATCTCACGTTAATAGTAGCGATGGGAGAAACGAAGCTTTTCAAAGCTTCGAATCAATTGAACCAATTGCTTCGCAAAATGATTCACTGCTTCGAAGCGTCCGAAACACCACACGCTGGTGATGCCTGCTGGTCAAAACAGTGTAAATGCAACAAACTCAGGCCAACCATGCATGAAAACAGCTTTTTACAAATCCATAGCAACTATTTAATTTAAAGTATTATCATTTAACTAATCATTACCATTAAATATTTATAATATGTGTTCTTTTATCAATTTTCAGGGCTTTTTTTGTTGTATGGATGGCTCAGCTAAACAGGCCAGTAAGAGAATATTAACTACTATTATTCCTTTTAATTATAGAAATGTCTCATTAAAACGTCTACGAATTTATAAAACTGATCAGAGATCAGGTAAAAAAAAAAAAAAAAACACAAACACTTGTTCAATGGTTCGCCGCCGGGGGGCGATTCGTGCGTTCACAGCGGTTCACAGAAACCATAACGAAGCCCCGTTTACTGAAATCACGTGACTTTGGCAGTTTGATACTCGCTCCGAACCACTGATTCGAAACAAAAGAATCGTAAATGTTCCGAAGCTTGAATGAGTGTTTCCACAGCGCCCATCATATATCGGTGTTTTGATCTCGTTTAAGTTTCATTTTATAAATCTCTCTAATCCTTTTTGGTCTTAATCTGATTTTGTATTATCTGCACAACCCAGATTTACTAGTAAATTGATTTGTTTTAGTATTTATTGTACAGAAGACACTGATACAAGGTTCTGTTAGACACTTGAATTGGTGGTCTGATGAAACATGCCTTTATATGCTTAGGTCTACAAGCCACTGTCTCAGACAATACGTTGCTTTGAGAAAGTGTCTTTAGTAACAATATTACCAGTATTATTAGCCTGATAATAATAATATATTAACATACCAATATATATTAATGTAATAATGAGCATAATTATATTAGTAATATTAATACACAAACATCTATCATATCCTCTTAAGCGGCCCCTGTTTTGGCCTCTGTATCTGACTCAATGTCCCACTGACTGCGATTACGGAGAAAGGTAAACAATTCCCTTTACTACATATAGGTATGGCAGGAGGCCAAGGTACATAAAACATATGTAGAAGTTCAGAGTTCAGCTTTTACCTATTATTCACTGCTTTGATGTTCCTCGTCAGCATTCAGTGTTGATTAGGCACTGACCTTCTTTCTTTAAACTTCCAGCTATGGCTAAGAGGAAGAAGAAAGTTGTAAATGTAGAGTAAAGAGTTAAGTAAAGAGTAGAACCCCCCTCTTTGCATAATTATTGATCAAAGCTGATGTTTAAGTGGCCAGAGAAAGAAATTAAATTTTTGCAGGTAAGTCTCCACTCACACGTACCTGGTTGGTTGACAATTAGGCTATACATTAATTTATTAATATTAATATATATATATTATACACACACTATAATATATATATATATATATATATACACACACACACTATATTGCCAAAAGTATTGGGACACCCCTCCAAATCATTGAATTCAGGTGTTCCAATCACTTCCATGGCCACAGGTGTATAAAATCAAGCACCTAGGCATGCAGACTGCTTCTACAAACATTTGTGAAAGAATGGGTCGCTCTCAGGAGCTCAGTGAATTCAAGCGCGGTACCGTGATAGGTTGCCACCTGTGTCAGCTGTTAGTGGTATCATAACAAAGTGGAAGCAATTGGGAGCAACAGCAACTCAGCCACAAAGTGGTAGGCCACGTAAAATCACAGAGCGGGGTCAGCAAGGTCGTGTCAAGGTGCAGGTCCTCGATCTCACCTGGATACGGCCCGGATCCGGCTGACTATGGTAAACCTCGGGATAAACAGAGAGACTAATATTAGCATAGATGCCATTCTTCTTCTGATGTAACGAGTACATCTGGTGTTATAGGAAGTGTTCCCGGTTCCGGCTGACCTAATTTATGCAGCCTAACAATCCTTTAACGGATTTGAAAACATAAATTGATGTCCCAAAAAGTTTGCCAATATAGTGTGTATATATGTGTGTATGTGTATGTATATGTAACCCCACACCCAGGTCCTCAAACCTGGGTGTTCGGCATGGGAGTCGTTGCTTTAACAAAGAGTCTAAAGGCTTCAACCTCTAGCGTCAGTCACTAGAGCATCTCTTGAGATCAGAGGAGTGAGGTTTACTCGCACAGCGACTACTAACTGGCCTCTGTTACACTCACCCCCCTAAACCTCACTCCTATCTAGGTCACGGCACCAATGCAACCCCTCTACCCAGGTCCTACTCGCCCTGCTCTGTGCGGGCCTCGAGCCTGGGTTTCCGGCATACTCGCACAGCGACTACTAGCTGGCCTCCGTTACATATATGTGTGTGTATATATATATATATATATATATATATATATATATATAAATATATATATATATTTATATTTATATATTATTCTGCCAAACAATTTTCTCTGTCTCATACACTGAGTAGGAGATCAGCTGTGTAAATTAGAAAGCTGAGTGTATTTAACTGCTAAGACCAGCAAAGATGTTAAGTGAATGACTGGCCATCACTAAGTCCACTGAATTTTGAACCCTTAAAAAAATAAATCAAAATTCTTCAATCACTGAACTGTTTTGCGAAATTTTTGACTTTGACTCTGGAAGATTTTACCTCATAGAAGTAAAAGAGAAGTTAAAATGATTAAATCTAACAAGCAATATATAAATATGAGGAACCAACCCCAAACCTCCCCCCACCCACCTCCTTTTTTTTTTTTTTTTTTTTTTTTTTTGCCAAAGCAGAGCCACAGAACAAATATGCCACACAAACATTGTGAGTAACAGAGTGTCCAGGTGATGTACGGCTGATTCTGGGAGATTGCTGGAAAGAAAACAATTACAGGCCGTTCTGGACACACTGTGATATACGGCTGCATTGCTGCCGAATCCCAAAAAAAAAGTGTCATGGTTTCCACAAAAATATTAAGCAGCACAACTGATTTCAACATTGAAAATAATAATAAATGTTTCTTGAGCAGAAAATCAACATAATAGAATGATTTCTGAATTATCAATATCACTGTTTTTACTGTATTTTTGATAAAATAAAAGCAGCCTTGGTGAGCATAAGAGACTTTTTTTAAAAACTTAAAAAAAATCCCACCAGCCTCAATCTTTTGAAAGGTGGTGTAAATAGATAGATTAGATAGATACATTACAACAAATGATTGTGTTTTTATCTAATGTAACCATCCATAATACAAACCTTGAACTTTGCTTGTAAAATAAAGCTGCCATACACTCATGAACTCCCACCCACCTCACTTCATGCCTCGTTTTCTGGTCGCCCCACACAGTACTCAAAGGAGTGCCAGAAACGTGAGCGATAACAAAACATTTTGGAGGTAGAGCTGTTTGCCCAGTTGCCTTAAGTCAAAAACATGTACAGGTCACAGAGGTCCCCCCTACCCACCGTTTCCAACTAATCCGTGGCCTACTTTTCCCAGGATGTCAGTAAATCATGGTGTCATCCCATGGGGCAAGTGTGTTTTGAAAACTGAGACGAGGGGCTGTGTGGAGCCTTTCCTAGAAATAATTTTCCTAGAAATCACTTCCTTTCCTAGAATACCAGAAGTCATGGCTTTATTATCGTTCCTTTGTGGTTTTAAAGGTCACTCTACGTGCATCCAGCAGAAAAGTGCTCTTATTTATAAGCAGTCAATTGTAAAAAAGAAAAAGAAAGGTCTTTAGGTTCACATTTACAGCTGCCTTTGTGATGTGGGTATTTTGCTTAAGTAATTTTAGTCTGGGCCTCACGTGCTCCATATGAAGGGTTACATTCAGCAGATCTCAAGGATTTGCTGAAACTGATCCTCATAGGCCGGCCGTTTTCATTCTAACTTCACTTTACTGAAGCTATTAAGTGTTTTATCTTTTGCAGCTCTAAATTGTACCGGAATATTGGGTTTAATATTAAGCAGCCCTGGAAAATGTTTGTGTCACAGCAAAATTACTACATGAAAAAAGAAAAAAATGGTCAAGTAAAATCTTCAAAATGTTTATTTCAAGTTATTATTCACTATAA
Organism: Ctenopharyngodon idella; assembly: GCF_019924925.1. Lineage (NCBI taxonomy): Eukaryota > Metazoa > Chordata > Actinopteri > Cypriniformes > Xenocyprididae > Ctenopharyngodon > Ctenopharyngodon idella. The sequence goes on along the minus strand of NC_067222.1, from coordinate 20,232,642 downwards.
TAATCAATCAAAATGTACAGAAATATTATATAAATGTATATTTTACAAATAAACAACTGACATGTTGTACACAGCAAAGAAAGCCAATTATCAACCAAAGATTTAGATTCAAAATAAATAAAACACTTCTTTATATACAATACTGTATACTTTAAAATACAAATGCAATATATATGAAACATATTTACACAAATACATTATTTACACATTCACATTGAGAATGTAAATGTTTACAGTATAAATCAGTAAAACAGTAAATTCATAATACATTTTGTAAGGAATCACTGGCTGAGATAAAGAGGAACTTAACTATAATCGTGATTAAGAAAAGTAACCCCAATATCAGTACTGCATATGAGAAAGTCTTTTTTTTTTCATGAACTAGCAGTTTTATATAACATTGACCATTTTGGCACAAAAAATAACATGATGACTGCAAATGGTGTAAACAAATGGCATAAAACATTAGGAAAACAAACTTTGCACAACTTATGACAGTAAGTGGTCTATATTTGCATAAAAACATTCAAATGTACTGTATCGTTAATTAATTAACATATAATATGAACCAAATTATACAAATGTTTTGGAAAAAGTTTACGGTATGCAATGTTTTTTTTGATCCCTGCAAAAACAAACAAAAAAACTCTACAAAATATACGAATACATACCATATTTACAATAACTTATCATGGACGTCTCATGAGAATAAAACCTTGATTTGTAAGTGCTGTTAAAATCCATATTTATATCTCTACATATATTTTTTTATATTTTTTATATATAGTGAAGTGCTAAGCTGAGGTTGTTGTTGTTTGAGGTTTCTTTGTTTTAATTTTTTCTTAGACAAGTCTGTCCTGAACCATCAGCCCTGGATTGTTTTTGCAGTGAAAGCCTTGTGTGGAAAGGCGGTTTGTATCTCCATTGTTCCCCAAATGTTGTTCTGCTGAAGAACTGAGTAGGTAAGACATTAAATATGGCTCTAGTCTTGAAACGTTGTCAGTTTCAGCATGGACCTCAATGTCATCGTCATATTTCATCATCAAGATTCACAATGTGTCTCTGTAAAAGCCAAATAAGACCATCATAATTAGACACATCAGTTACCTTATATACCAGACAGTCATCCAAATAGGCTTATTAGTAAACTTAGATGCTCTAAGACATTAGCTAAAGCTAATATACTATAATGAATATTGTGTTCAGTAGATATTTTTTTAATAAAGTATTGAAAATATCTTACCTGCGGGTAAAAATAGCCATCAGAACTACGGTTTCTGCATAAGTGCACCTGGTCCTCAGTGGTCTTTTGATAAACCGGGTTGTCAAAGTGGATGCTGTTGGTATTTTTCTGACGCCACTTTCTCCAGAACAGCACAGCGCCACCCACAACCAAACACAGGATTGCTTTGAGAAGATAATAAGACATTCAAATTAGAATAGGAGTTTTGAAGCAATATAATAGATAAGAGAAAAGAACAGATACATTTTGAAGAGTATCTAGCCGTTACAAAACCAAGTGGGTTGCTTTACTGTCCAGGTAACCATCATGAAACCTCATCAGAGACTTATTTGGAATGTTATGCACATATATGGCAGCAACAATGTACACTATACAAACAGCTTTCCTTACAACTGATTTCAATGGAGTTTGCCGATAGCATGTCGCTAAACTAATACTCAAATATGCATTAAAAAAGTCAATCCTTGTCAGTAATGAATGAAATATGTTCATAATGAACATTTCTCTCGCTATGTTCACCATCTTGAATTCATGTTTTTTCTGAACTCATTTCAATGTTTTATAGAATTGTCTTCGCTGTTAAATAATAATAACATAAAATGGAAATTCATCCTTAATTTTCTAAATGCATGTTCTTGATCTTTTTGTGAATAATTTATTTGTGTATATGTTTCATTATGTATATGTAAGTCTTCTCTCTGGTGATGTATGCTGGACTCCTCCAATCATTTCATTTCCATAAACCCCACCCCTTTCTTTCAATCTTTCATTAAGATTTGCCTCCATCCAATCAACAACCGATGAATAGATGAAAGTCCCCACCCTATATTTTTTTCTTTTATATAATCCGGTTTACCCTGGTGGTGTACATCATAATGCAGAAGAAAATATCTGTTGATACTTCTGTTACATCGTGACTTTAAGTCGCCTACCTTTTGGAACAGCCTCCGTGTCCAGAGCGCATCTACATAATGCCTTAAAATTTGTAGGTAACTCACTAGGTTTCATAACACAGCATATCTTTACTTTGCTTGTTTAAGCACTCACCAAGAGGAACCACAATGTACAAGGCCCACGGTGTGGAAGATGATGGTTTGGAGACTTTAACATTATTGTAGTGGTCATCTAAAGAGAAAATAATAATAATTGTAACAGTTTTCACAAATTTCAATAAAATATCATGTTGAGGAATCTCTGGGGTCTTGAGATTATGGTTGGGTTTGTGTGAATTTGCTATGAAAAGGAGAAGACAGGGACAAATTATAATGTCTGGGTGGATAAAGCAAGACGTACCTGTCTGGGTGGATAAAGGAAGTTTAGTTGTGGTTTGGGAAGGCTTGAAAGTGGCAGCTTGAGTGGGTCGGTTAGGGGTCACAGGAGCAGGAGTAGGTGAAGGTTGTGCATTGGTTGTGGAAGGGCCAACAGATTTTGGTGTCACCTTTGAAGTTACTTGAGGATGACTAGTTGTAACTATTTTGGGCCTGATAGGAGTTGCTGGTGTGACTACAGCTGTTCAAAATAAAAACACAAGTGTTGGATGAAGGAATCAGCAGGAATTACATTAATAACCTAATCCCAGTCCTGACAACAAGAACCAAATCTGACTTGCCTGGAATACATTTTCGCATGTCTTTGGCCAACATCATATTGTCTGGGCAGGCACACGTGTACTTGGGTGAGGATTTATTGATTTGAGGGGCAGCAAGGCACAGGAACTCACAGTGACCGTTGTTGGCCCCGCACCAGTTGGTTCCTGGGAGGACATTCAGAATTCAGGAGAATTTAGTTATGGATGGAAACTAGCTCACTGGAAGGTTCTATAAAAAGTCAAATTGATGGCTATATACCGGCCAACATACCACTGGGCTGTTTGAGGTTGTGGTACAGGACAATGTCCTCTGGGGATGAGAGGTGTTCAGCCACTTTTGTGATGTCTCCTCCAGTCACACGATTTGCACTAAGAATTGCGTTATTGCTCACATCCGTCCAAAACACTTTCTCCTAAAGATGAATTGAGTGAGCATTGAGGTAACCTCCAAAAAAGGTCTTTCAACAACAAGTTCAAAAGGAGTCTGAAAGTATTACCTCAAAAACAGTGAGACCCAGAGGGTGGGCAAGTTTGCCTTGGTCAATGATTAGAGTTCGCCGACCACCTCCCTGTACACTGATGCTGGAGAGAGTATGTAGTTTGGAGTCAACCCAGTACAGACGCTGGTTCAAAAGGTCTAGGTATGAGAAAGGACGAAAAAGTGGATTAGACCAAAGTTACCAAATGTACAATTTGTGGACAGTTATGCAAGTGGACAAGTTCATACCAAGGGTTATTCCGTTGGGCCATTCAATGTTATCTGTAACTAGGGCACTGCGGTCCCCTCCATTAAGACCACCTCTCTCGATCTTGGCTGGTGTGCCCCAGTCAGTCCAGAACATGAAGCTACAACAGAAGATTTAACATAGTAAATCACTTGCCCACATATAATAGTCAACATTTGAAGTGGATCACAAAAGTTTATCAAAGTTGTCCTAAGAACTAATCTATCCTAAGAAGAAGGTTTTAGGACAACTTTGATGAAAGGTTTTGATCCACTTCAAATGTCGACTACTGTAGTTTGCCCCTACATTTTAGAGTTTCTGGGACTTGACGTACTTCTTAATAGGGTCGACCACTATAGCACGCGGCTTGGCCAGGTTCTCTTTGAAGAGAGTCTTGCGTCTGCTTCCATCCGCTGTTGCCACAGATATGGCACCTTTGATACTGTCCGTCCAGTAGATGTTTCCGTGGATCCAGTCCACAGCGATACCTTCAGGTGCATCTAAGCCGCTGCCAATCACAACGTTGTGTTGAGAGGAGTCATCTGCAGTGTCCATTGGTGCTCTGGGAAAGAAATACAAAATATGATACTAGGCAAATGATCCTCAGAGACCCAAAACTGACCATGAGTCCAAAGATCCGCTCTTTACCTGTATATCTTTTTGAGGGATAAATCCGACCAGTAGATCTCCCTGGAAGCAACATTCATATCCAGCGCCACAACGTTCTTCAGGCGGGGAATGACACGTGCATACTCGCTACGATCCAGAGTCATCTTCCTTACCTCATGGCGATTAGTGAAAAATAAGTAGGCGATGGTTCCTGCAAAACCATGTTTGTGAGTATGCGTTTATCAGTATGTGACCATGGAAAAGGACCATTTGCAAGTTAAACTCTGTACCAATAGCTTTGCAGGCCTTGCTGGCTGGGTCCACCTGGTAGCCATCTTCGCACTCACACTTGTAACTACCTATCTGGTTGACACAAATTTGGCTGCAGGTGTCTGGGTTGGCGCACTCATTGATGTCTGAAGAAATCAAACAAAAATGCGGGCTTGAAGTCATTCTGCTGCATCATCATGGACTTACTGAACAAACTCTAACCTTATTTCAAGCTCAGAAAAAGCAAATAAGTTTGAAGTCCAAATTAAATCATTCTTTGAACTGGATCTGCACCAAGGTCTGTTATCAGAGGTGAAACATACTATGACCAGATTTTCAATATCTGTTTCATTATGGGAACCAATTTCAGATTCTTACCTTCACAGTTTCTCTTGTCCACCAATTGGAAGCCAGTGGGACACAGACACTCATAACCAATCTTCAGGTCATTACAGATATGAGAGCAACCACCATTGTTGTAAAGGCACTCATTAGAATCTGTGAATTTAAAAATCATGAACTGTAACACAGACTGGCTTTTGCTCGGAAACCATTACAAGAAGATCCAGGTCTACGAAGGCAATGTGCCTCCTTGAATGCTGTGATACTTACCACATTCTCTTAACGGCTCATCGGACCAATCTCTACAGTCCCGTTGCTTGTTGCAAACTTTTTCCATGCCGATGCATTCACCGCTGCGGCATTTAAACCTGTGTGGTGGATCACAATGGGTTGCTGAAATTCAGAGAGGAGAAATATAAGTGATGCATCTGAATAACACGTAAAGCATATTTTTTGCTTATCATTAATGTAAAGGGGCATAATTTGTATGGTTTACCATTGACACAGCCCAGCTCATCACTCATATCTTTGCAGTCATATATGTGGTTGCACTGCCGGCTGCCATGGATGCAAGATCCGTCACCACATTGGAACTCATCCGGTCGGCATGTGGGCAAAGCTGTTCATATGGAAAAAACAAAATAGTTCATTATGTCTTGAGGAAAAATGGCTACACGCTAATTAATAAAAGTGCCTGATGCTTTTAAAGGATTAAAATTACCCCAAGTTTTTCTCACCCTCAAGCCATCTTAGGTGTATATGACTTTCTTCTTTCTGATGAACACAATCACACAATATCCTGACACATCCAAGCTTTATAATGGCAGTGAACGGGGCCAACGAGTATGAGGCTCAAGAAAGTGCATCCATCCATCATAAACGTACTCCACACGGCTCCGGGGGGTTAATAAAGGACTTCCGAAGCAAAGAGATGTAAGAAAATTGTAAGAAAGTGTAAGAAAAATATCCATATTTAACAAGTTATGGAGTTGTTTATGATGGATGGATGTACTTGTTTGGGCTTCATATTCATCAGTTCCGTTCACTGCCATTATAAAGCTCGGATGTGTCAGGATATTTATTAATATAACTCAGATTGTGTTCATCAGAAAGAAGAAAGTCAAATACACCTAGGATGGCTTGAGGGTGAGTAAATCTTGGGGTGATTTTCATTTTAAAGTGAACTAATCCTTTAAGGTTATAGTAATAAAAGTGTGAAATGATAAAAGTAATCTTCCCTGACCAAGAAAAGCATCTAGACATTTCATCAATGGCTTGGTTCCTATTTCTGCTCTGTAGTCCCACCCACTGTGAAATCTCATTGGTCCACAATCCTGCTCCCACTAACTGTACACTAGACATCAAATATCTTCTGAATGACTTTGATTTTGCATTCATTGTGGACAGGCAAAGATTATCACTGGAAACGAAAACTGCATTTACAGTCATGCATTTACAGTGGAATTCTACGGGGAAGACATTTCTGAGGGCTTAAAAGCAGAAATGTGCATTTTGTTTTTTTGTTAATCATACAGTTACTCTTCTATACAAAGTGTGCACTGTGAAGTTGTCATTATCATCCTTTTAGTAGTAGGACTACTGTTCTAGGATGATTGAGACACTGGTTAAGCATTTTTATTATTCAATGTAATTCTTGTGGGCATTTTCTCTATGCAAATAGATTCTTCCTGGTATCTTTCTGTGTGCCATGCAAAGATCATCTGCACGCCAGTTCGACAGAGCTTAACTTATATTGAACCTGAAACATTCTTTTAAGAATAGCAGGATCAATTGTCAAATGTAATATTAACAAGTCTTATTTCTTACAGCAGTTTTTCTCATCTGAGCGATCCAAGCAGTCTTCTCCCCCATCGCATTTCCAGCTACTGTGTATGCATTCCCCACTGCTGCAATGGAATTCCATAGAGGAGCAGGGATTTTTGGTAGGTTTAGGTGTCCCTGGGCTGCATTTCTGAGGCAATTCATCGGAGCCGTCAGCACAGTCGGCATCTCCATCGCACACCCACAGCCGAGGCACACACTGTGCATTGTTGCACCTGAAGGAGCCGGAGCCACACGTGGTGGGCGGACAGGAGACTTCATCACTGCCGTCGTCACAGTCTGTTTCACCATCACACACAAATGCAGTTGACACACACTGGCCATTGATGCACCGGAATTCGCCATCCAGACACTTTCGAGGAGCTGTAAGTGGTGATGGAGGTTTTCAACACACATGCACACTGGCAGCATCATGAAGATATACATTTCAAGATGTCACTCACCACAGCCTTCCTCATCCGCACTATTCTCACAGTCTGCTTTGCCGTCACACTTCCAGGTCTTAGGCACACACTGGTTTAGTCGCCCACCACAACTGAATTCACTGGGTCTGCAGGTCTTCATCACTGAAAAAGAGAGAGAAACAAGATTTTATGTTTTTCCTTAGAAAGTGGTGCTAGCTAGTGGTGCTGCAGCCAATGTTAGCAATAGATGCTATTTAGACTAAGTGCAAATAGCAATAGATGCTACTTACACCAAGTAAAATTAGCATATTTTCTTAGTGATAGATGTTATTTACACTAAGTGAAAATAGCAGCATTTTCTTAGCGATAGATGCTATTTACACTAGGTGACAATAGCAGCATTTTCTTAAAGATATGCTATTTACACTAAGTGAAAATAGCTATAGATTCTATTTACACCATGTAAAAGTATCAGTTCTTTACAATAAGAGTAAATAGTAATTAGATGCTATCTATACTTTATATTGGCAGATACTATTTGCACCTCAGTATTTCTGTACATTAACAGGATACAATAATATTATAGAGTGTAAATGATTATATTTATTAAAATTATTAAATAGATGCTGCCTTATTGGGAGAATAAAAACCCTCCCTACACCTTCCCCTAACCCTACCCAATAAACACTTTTAATATTAATAAACACTCGTTCGCAGTTTATTTCCACTTTTAGAACATTATTTACATTTTTATTGACAACAAATGCATTTCTGATGTGATATGTGATGGGAAATGGAGAAGAGTGAGCTCGGCAAAAGGCGGATTTGAACCTGCGTCGATTGTGTTAAAAGCCAGTTCTGTGAGCCTTACTCGCTGCTGTTGCGCCACTGAAATCATTGAATTCCGCGCGTCTTTGTGGGCGGAGCTAGTGTAAATAGCGTTTTCCAACAAGGGACGCTATTTGCGCTTAGTGTAAATAGACACTCACGTTTTTGGCATGCCGGTCGATATTGGATATTTAATTGTGCAAGCTCTTTTCTGATTATTTTTATATTTAGATGACCTTTTTTCACTTAAATAACCTAGCGCTCACTTATTTTTAATAACACTAACAATAATCTCAAATGATAATCTCAAAAAGAAAATCCATTTCTTCAAACATTCAAAATAATGTTGCAATGCCAAAATCCACTTGTGGCATTTAAAAAAATATTCATTTTACTTTTAGCTTGCTTTAACAAAATAGTACAGCATTTTAAGTATCAAACATAACATCAAAATAATTATCAGCTTATATGCATGGGTCATAATCAGAGATAGCCCTTTCAAAACTCACTGCTACCTTACTTAAGGAAAAATTAAGCAAAATGTAGTTTCATTTCTTTCAGCAACCAATAAGAGTGCATCATTTTCAACTATAGATTATCACAGTTAACCACATTTAAATATTTTTACAATTTTTCCCCACACGATCAGTGTGGGAAAATTTAAAGGGAAGCTTGCAGATTCCATTTGCGCCTACTGTCAGTAATGTTACACCAACATACTTCCTCTTCAGGACAACTGACTTATCTTAGGAGGAACACTTACAGCAGGCAGCAGGAAGTTCATCAGTGCCGTCTCCACAGTCATCAGTTTCATCACATACCCATCTCGATGTGATGCACTTTCCATTGCCACACTGATACTGCGGTGGATCACAAGTCAAGACACCTGTCAGATGGAGACATAAGTGATGCTTCACATAAGTGACACATTATCTAATATCTTAAGCCTCCCATTTTAGTAATTTGTGGTCACATTAAAGATAAGCTAAAATACTAGAGGGCTAGGACTGAATGAATCACTTTTGCACCTTATATTAGACATCTTCCTTAGCCCTGCTGTCTAAGCATATCACAATCTAATGCTAAGACTGGGAGGGAACTACATTATCTATGTCCACCTATATATGATTTACTGATTTCAACAAGTATGGGCAAAGATGGTGACAAGTTTTTCCTGCTTTGTACTCCAAAAAAGGGTGTCAATGACAGTAGTGACAGGATGTGTGCACTACTGAAACAAGATGCTAACAATCTTAAATTCTTAAACTAACAAAACCGCTGTACGCACAACCTTAAATTCAATAAACAATGCATTTATTAATACAATTGATATTTTTAGATAAACATATATAGTTTTAAAATGAATAATCACAAAAAACAGCTATTATGTCTTCAGTACAGTTCATTAGCCTTAATGTAGGCTGTATATGGTTGCCAAGCAATGTAGCAACTTCACACGTTAATATAGAAAATATTAACTTTATATCGACCATTTTACAACACCTTCAACCTGGAATCATCCAATCAGGATACGGGGTCTGTTTAATAATGCAAATGTGAACATAAACTGATTAATGATTACACATTCAACATGTAGACAGGTCTTATCAGTATAGAAAGACAAAGCTTCCGTTGATATAAAACTTGGTTTATGATCTTGGTTTGACATTATACATCATCTCTCCAAAGCATAATGCAATGTTCATTGTTTACAGACACAGTTGAAGTCGGTGGCCACAGAATGCAACGTGGCTGTCTGCTTTTTTCATGGACATCTCTACACTCTTTCAGAGTGTCTAATTATCTAAACAGACTACTATCAAGATATCTTTCTAGTGGATCAAAACACACGACAGACAATCCAATGGTGTTATGACGGTGTTAAAAGCCATCAGTGCTGTGGTCTACCTATAAAATGATCTGTCAGACCATAACAGATGGGCCAGCATACACAGATCAGTCATAACATTATGACCACCTTCCTAATATTGTGTTGGTCCCCCTTTTGCTGCCAAAACAGCCCTGACCCGTCGAGGCATGGACTCCTCTAGAACCCTGAGGGTGTGCTGTGGTATCTGGCACCAAGATGTTAGCAGCAGATCCTTTAAGTCCTGTAAGTTATGAGGTGAAGCCTCCATGGATCGGACTTGTTTGTTCAGCACATCCCACAGATGATCGATTGGATTGAGATCTGGTGAATTTGGAGGCCAAGTCAACATCTCAAACTCGTTGTGCTCCTCAAACCATTCTGAACCATTTTTGCTTTGTGGCAGGGCGCATTATCCTGCTGAAAGAGGCCACAGCCACCAAGGAATACCGTTTCCATGAAAGGGTGTACATGGTCTGCAACAATACTTAGGTAGGTGGTAAAATGTGATTCATCAGACCAGGCCACTTTCTTCCATTGCTCCGTGGTCCAGTTCTAATGCTCATATGCCCACTGCTGGGGCTTTCGGCAGTGGACAGGGGTCAGCATGGGCACCCTGACTGGTCTGCGGCTATGCAGCCCCATACACAACAAACTGCGATGCACTGTGTATTCTGACACCTTTCTATCAGAACCAGCATTAACTTCTTGAGCAATTTGAGCTACAGTAGCTCGTCTGTTGGATCGGACCACACGGGCCAGCCTTCGCTCCCCACGTGCATCAATGAGCCTTGGCCGACCATGACCCTGTCACTGGTTCACCACTGTTCTTTCCTTGGACCACTTTTGATAGACACTGACCACTGCAGACCGGGAACACCCCACAAGAGCTGCAGTTTTGGAGATGCTCTGACCCAGTCGTCTAGCCACCACAATTTGGCCCTTGTCAAACTCGCTCAAATCCTTACGCTTGCCCATTTTTCTGCTTCTAACACATCAACTTTGAGGACAAAATGTTCACTTGCTGCCTAATATATCCCACCCCACTAACAGAAGCCGTGATGAAGAGATAATAATTTACTTCACCTGTCAGTGGTCATAATGTTATGCCTGATCGTTGTATGTGTAGTGCACATGTGTGAAGTTTGATTATATAGCTAGAGATAAGAAGCATATCTATGCCTTCATATCTACAATTACACCTGAACATACTGTAGCTACAGCTTCGGAAGCTAATGAAAAGTTCTATGTATGTTTTTTTTTTTTTTTTTTTTGCTAAAATAGAGAACGCCAAGATCAACATCTCAACATAAACATTCAAACAATAGCAATGCTATTCAAGAATATCTCTCCACAAAAAACTTGTCCAGTCCATCTCCACCGATTCCAATCCAGAAAGACCTGCCAAACCAACACTGAGAGACCAAACAACATAAGCATAGCCATTATGTCTCCCTTAAACCTGGCTTTGTCTTATCTGACAAAATGAGTAATGTATCTTTTTGGTAGAATATAAGTTTGAAGCCAGTTTTTACAGGTTTCTGGTTCAAGCCATGGATCTCTGCTACTACTGTCCTTGTGACATCATCCACTGCATATGATTTAGAACTTCTGGGAAAAGCATGTGTGCGAAATTACTATGGAATGAGGCCCCTATAGCAGAGCCATGGACGGTATATATACACATGTGGTTACTGTAAGGCAATACTACGTTTTGCCCTGTTTTAGCGAGGCTGGAGACTTCATTCATGTTGAGCAAAACAGTAGTGAATGAGGCGATGGTTAGTTTGCACTTAGTAGAAAGTAATAACACCTCTGAAAAGTATTCAATACAACATTTAGCATCATTAAACATAAAATTCTAACACATAATAATATAATCAGAATATATTTCTATATTTCTTTAAATATTTTAGAAGCCAATACGTAGGAAATAATTATGTAAACATCATCAATGCAGAAAGGGAAATATTGTTGTAGTTATTAATGCATAATATACATTGCCTAGGCTATATAAATTGTGGAAGGATAAAATAGTAAAACTTTTTAGTTAATCCAACCTTGCAGACCACCTCATCATAACTGAATGCATGTAGAATACTGAAAACAATTTCTTCTATATAGGTTAAAACACATTTATATACTGATAAGATAAGAAAAAAATAAGAAAATGCAATTCATAATCATTAAAGACCCCTAAAGAGTAAGTAAACCTGTTTACTCACCTGTTTGAACACCACAGAAGAAAGTAACTGCCAGTAAAAACATTAAAGAGATGCCCATAGTCTTTCAATGAGCTTAGCCCCTCGTGTCTCTGTTTATTGTTTTGGTTTGTATTGTGGATGCTTGTAATATATAAATGGCTCTGATAAAGCAGATGAAATCCTGTTTGTTTGACGCTGAGGGGAAATGGTTACTTTAGAAGCGGTGAACTCAAAGCAGGTAATTGTGTTATGGTGGTTGAACTTGAACCATTCGAATTTGAACGGGGTTCGTAGCGTGGGCGGGGCTTCGTGACGTGAGTCGGTAGGTGGTGTGATTTAAAAGTTTCACAACAGAGGGCGTGGTCAAACGCAGTCCACGCCCATCCCAAACAGTTCCACTCTGCACTTTTCCTGGTAGAGGAGGGATGAGAAATCTTCAGCTTATCATTTATGACGGGAAACAAAGTAATAATGCGAAAAACGTGATGACTGATCTGATAAGCGCAACGCTAATATATCTGGACTAGACTACAGCTGTATAAACTATTGTAAAAGTCGTAAAACTAAATAATATATCATAAATCTAAATCACATCCGTATTTTAGTTATCTTGACATATTTGATAACCTACATTAATGGTCATATGCGTAGAAACAGAGTAAAAGGAAACCTCAGTCATAAACACATTGTGGGCTCAATAATGGGCTGTTTGCTTGTCAGTAGATTCTTTCTCAGTTATCTTTGTTAAAAAACCTACAAGGCGTTTATGATTATTATACAGATGTATAGATTCTGTAGGATAAAAAACAAACAAATATCACTGAGACACCTTTTATTTAGAATCCTTTTTGAAACCATGGGTGCAAAGTATAGGCTATAGAAAAGTAATCAACATTTTTCTTATTAAAGATGATTTGAATAATGTAAGACTATTATGATTTATAAATATTGGGGACACATTATCGAATGTTTAACTAGACAAATCAGCAGCAGGGTAAAAAACACTGTGGAAAAAGGACTCGGTGTCTAGCCTTGAACTTGTGGTCCAGACGTCATCAGAACAAAGAGTCTTCTTAAACCTGCACTGGGACGTTTATCAAAACAATACAATGTTGTCCTTTCATTTAGATTTTTGGGAATGTCATGATGTTTTAGCTTAATATTTAGATCTATTTTATTTTTTAAAAGATTTTCTCTACAGCAGGCATGTTTGGTCCTGGCATGCCAGAAATAATGTTAAGTTACTGATAGCACATCATATAGTAGCCTATAAACAGACGTTCCCTAACCTTGCTGTAGGAGGAAAAATATTTGCGAGTTGGAGCCGGAGGCCCCTTGAACCAGTTCTGCTAAATTCTGTGTTTGACATCCATTGGAATCACACAGTGATCCTTCAGATCAAAGGTATACAAACAAAGTAGTAGCTTCACAGAAGCATCCGGGTCTACAAATGAAACCGTTGTGGCCATAAAAATGTAGTTGTATAAAGTCAGAATGAGTATATGAGTAGTCAAAAAAGCAACAGCTGATGTGGGAACATCCACTATTTAATGAGGCACATTCAAAAGTTTGTGGTCGGTAATTTTTTTTAAAGAAGTCAAGGCTTTTCATCAAGGCTGCATTTATTTAATCTAAAATACTACAAAGTAGTAATATTGTGACATATTATTGCAATTTATAATAACTGTTTTCTATTTGAATATATTTTAAAATGTAATTTATTCCTGTGATCAAAGCTGATTTTTCAGCATCATTACTCCAGTCTTCAGTGTCACATGACCCTTCAGAAATCATTTTAATATGATGATTTGATGACCAAGAAACATTTATTATTATAATCAATGTTAAAAAAAAAAGTTACAGGATCCTTTGATGAATAGAAAGTTCATTTTGTAATATTACAAAAGTCACTTTTTGTCAATTTAAAGCATTTTTAAATGAAAGGTATTGTAGTTTTAGTTTATAATTGTGTAATTCTGGTTAAGTATAAGAAAAGTTTATTGAAAAAATAAACAGTATAGAAGAAATGAACTACAAGACTATGAAAAGATGTTGTAAAAATTACTATTTTTTTGGCAGAATGGTTTGTGGTGCGCAAACACCATAGGGAAATAACAAGTGTGTATGCAAATAAAAAAAGTCCAATGTTTCTGTGGCGGGCAAGTGAGGTGAACACGCTTATCGGTTCTCTTTTTCACCTGAAAAACTGCGTCTCACCGCAATCGGAAACCAGATCCGTCACTCTGCCACCCACCACTCACCTCAACAGCAGCTACTGGGAAGCTTCCCAACTTGTCAAAACAGAAAAACAGACATTGTAGTTCTATACTAGAACAAACAAGCCATTTTATACTTGGGTGTACAAGTAAGTTTCTTTAATGTTTTATGTTGCCAGTAGGTTCCAAAAGCTGAAAAATCAATGTGAAAGCAAGAAAAAATGAGGGGGAAACAACTCAGCATCAGAAGCAATATCTTATATCAACAATTAAACTCTGCAAAAAGAAAGTAAGAGAAAAGAGTTGTGTTTTTTTACGCTTGTTTGGGAGTTTAATGTGTCCTTCATTTTTTTTTGACTATACACATCCTGAATAGTTTACATTAGTTTGTTTGTAGTAACAGCATTGTCTTCAGAAGACGTTGAGAGCGTTATTCTCTGTTTAACCTGCAAACACATTGAATATGAAGTGATTAAAAGAATGGAGTATGTAACTTAATATCCCATCAAAAATCATTTTTAAAATATAAAAATCATGTGGAGCTCCTACAATTCTAACCCTCAAAAATGAATTTGGCTGGTATAACTTAATGTAGTCAGTTTGAGTCAGTCATATGAAATAAAAAGCCTGAGTTGAGCAAAAACAGACTAGATCTTACATGATAAAACCTTTAAAAATTACTCAATAAAGATTTTTTGCATGCAGAACCCTAATGTAGACTTTCTTGGAACAAACCCAAAGTGAGCAGGTTTGACAGGCATGTCTTTGATAACCGAACAAACATATTTGACACTCTGGAAAACCAGTCATAAAGGTCATTTTTTTAAAATGAATACATAAGCTTTCCATTGATGTATGGTTTGTTAGGATAGGACAATATTTGGCAGAGATACAACTATTTGAAAATCTAAAATCTGAGGGTGCAAAAAAATCAAAATATTGAGAAAATCACATTTAAAGTTGTCCAAATGAAGTCTTTAGCAATGTATAACCACTCACAAAAATATATTTTATATATATTTATGGTAGGAAATTGACAAAATATCTTCATGGAACATGATCTTTACTTTATATCCTAATGATATTTGGCATAAAAGAAAAATCGATAATTTTGATCCATACAATGTATTGTTGGATATTGCTACAAATATACCCACGCGACTTATGTCTGGTTTTGTGGTCCAGGGTCACATTTTATAAGCAAACTCCCACAGTACCCTGGTCAAAATCTCTTGCCCTGACTGCTGATTATGACATCCCATCAAAGGGGTTGGAGGTAAACATTAAGGTCTCTGTGTTCTCATGGTCCCAGTGGCCTAGTAAAAGTCCTCCCCCAGCACCTGACAGGATACAGAATCAGTACATCTGAATGCAGTCATGACGAATATAGAAGACCACGAAACCCTGACTAGAATGATGTCAGCACAGACTGTCAAAGCAAAAACCCAAAAGATTTAGTCTGATCTCTTTGCAAAACCTGTAATTAACACATCCGGGTCATATGCAATTGCAAAATCAATAGAAAGAAATAAAAAATTATACTTCTGCATAAAGATAATTAGTCCTTTTTATGGACCATTGCAATATTCATGACAATTAAGCACTTTTCTCCCACAACTCTCAAAATGGGCTGTTTTTTCATTCAAAATAGTATTATTTCTTTCTTCTAATTTAGGGATGAAATGTGACCTGGACATGTTTTTGTGTCACAGGTATTGAGGGGGAAGTGTTGAACTGATAAGTTAATTTGCCACACCTTATTATCACCAGATCTTGCGCTGTGAGTAACAGATGGTCTTTGAGCAAATCAGGCTATTTAGTTAGCATGCGCAAACATACACTTTGACCTCGATCAGTCACATGTAGAGTACAAATACAATGTATTCACCTCCTTTTAGCTTTAGCACATTCTATTGTTACAACATGAAATCATGAAGTATTTGATTGAGAACCGTTCACATTCCTGAACACAAAGCAATCTATAATGACAAAGAATAAAATACAGATATTACGAAATCAATTACAATTAAAAATGAGTGTATAACTGAACACATAATGTGCCTTTTGTTGTCTGTTTCACCAAAATGCCCATGGGCAAATCCAGCTACAAGAATTCTTCCCACTGTCATTTCATAAATAACTGAAGACAGACAGACAGACAGACAGAGACGGATGGAGAGACAGTCAGACAGATAGATAAAGATGGACGGACAGAGAGACAGACAGATAGATAGATAGAGATGGACGGAGAGACAGACAGACAGACAGACAGACAGACAGATAGATAGATAGATAGATAGATAGATAGATAGAGACAGACAGACAGACAGACAGAGACGGATGGAGAGACAGTCCGACAGATAGATAAAGACGGACGGACAGAGAGACAGATAGATAGATAGATAGATGGATAGATAGATAGAGATGGACAGAGAGACAGACAGACAGATAGATAGATAGAGATGGACGGACGGACAGAAAGACAGACAGACAGAGATGGACGGACGGACAGAGAGACAGAAAGAGAGATAGATAGATAGATAGATAGACAGACATATATACTGATGGACAGACAGACAGACAGATAGAGAGACGGATGGACAGAGAGACAGACAGACAGACAGACAGACAGAGACGGACGGAGAGACAGACCGACAGACAGATAGACAGACAGACAGAGATGGACAGAGAGATAGATAGATAGATAGATAGATAGATAGACAGAGATGGACGGAGAGACAGACAGACAGACAGACAGATAGATAGAGATGGACGGACGGACGGACGGACAGAAAGACAGACAGACAGACAGAGATGTACGGACGGACGGATGGACAGAAAGATAGAGACGGATGGACAGACAGACAGATAGATAGAGACGGATGGACAGAGAGACAGACAGACAGATAGATAGATAGATAGATAGAGATGGACAGATAGACAGACAGACAGCTACTGTAACTCCTTCAGGGTTTCCATAGGCCTCTCAACTGTTTCCATTATGGATCTTCCTGTCTAGCTACTTATTTTTGGAGTTCAGCCAGTTTTGGGTAGAGTTACTCTGTGTGTGTGTGTGTTTTCGTGACATATCAGGACACAAATTTGTATAATGACATGGGTATGACATGGGTATTACAAGGAGAGGGTGAATTATGAGGACATGACCCCATGTCCCCATTTTTCAAAAGGCTTATAAATCATACAGAATGAGTTTTTATGAGAAAGTAAAAATGTGCACAGTTTCCGGTGATGGGTAGGTTTAGGGGTAGGGTTGGTGTAGGGGGATAGAAAATACGGTTTGTACAGTATACGCCTATGGAATGTCCCCACAATTCACAAAAACAAACGTGTGTGTGTGTGTTTTTCTCATATTTTCTCATTCTGTGAAACTTGGTCTTCACTTCGCTCCAAGCCATATTTTGCTTTGCTCTTGTCTTTACTGGTATTTTTCAAGTGTCATATCACAGATTTGCGTGGAATGTTTCTTGGTCTTCACAGTGTACAACAGTGTATCGTTGGAGATGTGCCAAGAGGTTCACAATGTATCTGATATCTTCATTAAACACATAAACAGGCCAATCCAGTAATCATTTGACTCAAAGAGAGTTCGTTACTTCGGGAGAGATTAAGGTGTGTCAAAGCATAAAGACAGTTAAAAGGTGTGCACAATGTTGTAAGATTGTTTCTTAAAAAATATGGGAAAAAAATGAAGAGTTCAGATGCAAAAGCCTCTAAGTGCCGTCTGAAATTTTCTTCTAAAATGAACATTTTTATCAAGCTCTTATGTTTATGTTAAGTTATTTAACTTTAATGGCAATGAAAAGTACCTATTAAATGCCATTAAAGTGAAATTACTGAACCTAAACATACAAGCTTGATAAAAATGTTCATTTTAGAAGAAATTTTCAGATGGCACTTAGAGGCTTTTGCATCTGAACTCTTCAAATAGTCACTAATACAATATTAATCAGATAAAAGTGAAATTATAAAGTTTTAGCCACAGGAAACATCTGTGTTAACTTATACATTCAATTAAGGAAGGAAAAGCTGAAATTTCACCTTGTTAAAAAGATGTTATTGAGCCTCCATCTAACTGTTTCAATAGACACTGAAACATTATCAGAAGACTGTAAACATTTAGGTTTCCAGCAGTTCAGTGTGTTCCTGATGAGGTCAGACTTTTTTTAGTTTTGACTAACAGCACCACCTTGTGTTAAAAAAAGAAACCATGCACAATAAATGCAAAAAGCACACCAGTTGCGGTCCACTCCAAATTTTTATGCCCCTCGCTCGCTAACTTCTCTTTCTATGGCTCTGCGTTGCACGAGTGCCCACTACTGGCGGAACTCGTACATATCAAGTTGAACTGTGGGATATAGAGCTGCTTAAAGTGTACATCAGAGTACACTCGCTCCCTCTGTCAAAATCGAGGGGACGAGGGTCTGTCCGTATTATCTTCCCTAGTCCACTAAACTAAGTGGAACACACTTCAAAATGGCGACTGGGATTGCCCTGAGGGAAAGTGCTTAGGGAAGTATGTTAGAGGTATTTTACTCTGTAGTTTGTTATAACATTTTGAAGACTTGATTACTTTAAGTGACTTCAAATATGTTGCTATTTAATATTTTAGACTAGAGGACATTTCACATATATATATAGAACATTTCCAATGAAACAAAAATCAATAAATCTGAAAGACTATTTTAAACCTGTGAATTTAGGACATTTTTGTGAATGGAATGCATTAAAAGTGCAGTATCAAACTGCACTTTTTTAAATGAGAAAAAGTCTAAACAAAAAAGATTTCAAAAAGATTTCAAAAAACATTTTTTTGAAAGCTTTTATGTTTTAGTGACACCCAGAGGTCAAAAATAATGAAAGGGCTAATTTAATTAGTTGTTAATTTGCAACCATGTTTCTTTTTGGCTATACAACTTAACATGAAAAGCAGAAAAACTGAACTTTTTTTGTATAATTACTGTAAAGGCATATTTTAATTTAGATTAGCATTACTCTCTGCAGATATGCTTTACAGTAACGCAGTGAAACTAAGAAACACATTCAATAGACAATGTAATGCTCATGTGGGGTAAAACTAGGCCTGATGTTCCCTGATGTTGCGTCTGATGTACATGTAGAAACAAGCATTCGCATTTATGAACTGTTTTGCTAATCTTATTTTGAGAATCGGAATTAGGTTATGAATGTGTGAACTGCTGTTTGCAAATACATATACACAATGTAAATTAGTTCACACATTTATAATAAAGCAATAAGCCCCAAGAAGCCATGATTTACTGTGAATTTAGAGCAGCTAAGGGGTTTACAATTTAGCTGTTCTAGCTGTTTTAGCCATAGATATGTATACGTAGATGCCTTATTCCACCGCTCCAGACACGGCGGCACGCCCGCCATCTTGTCACGGTCAGGGTGTCATCACTCACAGTAAGAATCATTGATGGCACAATATTGTGCAGCTTCTGGTTGTGAAACTGCCGAGATTTAAATTCCAGAAGAAATAGGATAACAGGTGAGAATGTGTTGGTTTGTGTTTTTCAACTTCAGTTTAGTTTTTTCTAATTTCAGTTTCTGTATTTCTAAACTTAGTTTGGTCTTTTCCAGTGTCAGTACTTCATATTGTTTTTCCAGTATATGATTCATGGTAATGCTGGTTGGAGGGTCTTTCTGTGTCTCAGTGTCCGAGCCACTTGCTGCAGGACAGGTGTCACCTGGGTGCTGCCCAAATCATCTTAATTAAAAAATAAAAAAATAGCAACATTAGGGGGTGACAGAAACAATATGTTTGTTGTAAAAATTCTCTGGCAGAATGCTTTTGCTACTGCATGTTAGTTAACTTAGTGAGATATGACTCGTGGTTGTAAGATTGTAAGCTTGAGCTTTACCTTCACTTTTCTGTTTGATTCTTGTTTGTGACTGGGGCATCTTCATCTTGAGTGACTAATGTTATCAAAAGAGAGGAGAACGTTACCTAGCAACTCTGTTATTGTGGTCCAAGCCTTGTGTTTTTTTTTGTTTGCATTGTAATTACTATATTTATTAATTTATATTCATATTCAACTGATTTGGCTGCACTGTCTTTCTTGAATACACAAATGTTTTCAGCAAAAACTTAAAATAAGGAGAGATCGATCACTTAGCTGATTTTCAGAGGCCCTCTGCAGGACCAGCTTACAGCGATTGCTTTCAATCTATCTGGGTTTACATACTTACATAAAGTTTGCATCTATTGCAACAGAAAGATGAGATTTAAAGAGACTCACCACAGCCTTCCTCATCTGCACCATTCAAACAGTCCTTGTCACCATCACACCTCCATCTCATAGGCAGACACCTTTTGTGTTTATCATCACAGCTGAACTCAGTGAATCCACAGATCTTGGCTGCTGGTTAAAGAAAAAATAAAACAAAAACAATCATGACATCTGTCGGCAGAAGTGATACTTCAGTGGTGGAGTTCTGAAAAGAGGAGGAAAACATATGGATTATTAACATAGTTACAATACATTTTATATTAATGTATAAATATGAAAGATGGGTTCAAGTGTACTACAAATAAAAAAAATTAATACAGAGATAGTATGTTAAAAGCACATTTTAGTTCATATTCATGGTGTCTCAAAATAGCACAGTTGAGTACACTTAGATGTTCTTAAGATTATCTTAAGAAGTACTAAAGAAGAATTTTTAGTATATTAAGTACAAAATTAGTGCATGAAAATAGAGCACTTTAAGTACATTATGGAAGTGTACTAAGTGCATGTGTTAAAGCAAAAAACAAAAACAAACAAAAAAAAATCCTGAGCCTGAACTTTTTTCTGGGGCCGGGTTGCAGGGGCGGACACATACGCAGGGTTATTTGGCAAAAAAAAGAAAAGAAAAAAAAAAGATGAGCATTATTTGAAAATTATTTTCCTTGAAACTAACTTGTAACGTATTTGCCATTGTCATTAGCCCTTGACAGGCTCAGACTACAGATTATGGTGGGCTATTTGAAACAGCAATACCAAGAAAGGTTACTCACTACAATATGGGGCAAACACATGTAACATTTAGGATGCTTCTGATAACAAGTTTTGCTGGTTAGCTTTGTCCTTGACAGAGTACAAGATGACCTACAATCTAAAACATGACATTTCTGAAATATCTAAAATTGTTTTGCTCCAAAGAAATAATGGTAAATTAAAGCTGCAAGCACCGATGAAAGGGCCCTCGCACCCGTGCCACCGCCACTCGGTGGCTTTAGGAAAACAGATGGGAAATATGCATTTAAGTAGGTAAATATAGGAGGACTACTTCAGTCATTTGTATTTGCCACACTTCCTCCTACTAGCTGGTGGCGATATGACTATAACTAAATTTTTACGTGTAGATGTCTTCAGGTCAGGGCACTTATCAAACATGAAATCTGAGGCAGATCGGACATTGTATGCTTGAGTTACAACAACTTCCTATTTTGTGGCGTTAATCGCATACATCAGCACTTAGCCAAGTGTTGCATGATTTAACATGTTTCTAGCATGTTTGGTACTTCATGGCATATTTAAATGTGTTTCAGGGAGTGAATTACAGTGTAAAGCATGGCGCTATGACTAACTGAATATTGGCATGTAGATGTCTTCAAGCCAGGACTCTTATCAAACAATTGAAAATATGCTGAAATGTTTGAAAAAAATGCACTTTTGATGATCTGTTGTGATATTAGTACCAAGAGTTTTGAAAATTTACCAATTGCTTGTGAAAATTGCACCAAAGCAATTAAAAAAAACTAATTTCTTACACCAGCTACCAAAAGGCTTGCCATCTCTGCCTATTTCTTCTATCCACGCCCAGCGCCATTTATTTTTAAGTCCTTTATCAATTAGGACATCTTCCCCAGGCTTCGTAAATTTACTCTCCAGAATTCGGCACATCACCGGAAAACTTTAAGCCCTGTAAATGTACTGCAATAAAGTGTATTTTAGTGTACTTTTTTGACCTGGGGAACGTTACCTAGCAACTCTGTTATTGTGGTCCAAGCCTTGTGTTTTTATTATTTGAACTGTAATTACTATATTTATTCATTAAACTCATAACGAGAGATCGATCACTTAGCTGAATTTCTGAGGCCCTCTGCAGGACCAGCTTACAGCGATCACTTTCAATCTATCTGGGTTTACATACTTGCAGTACATAAAGTTTGTAGTTTGTAGATGAGATTTAAAGAGACTCACCACAGCCTTCCTCATCTGCACCATTTGAACAGTCCTCGTCACCATCACACCTCCATCTCATAGGCAGACACGTTTTACGTTTATCATCACAGCTGAACTGATTGGATCCACAGGTCTTGACTGCTGATCAAAGCAAAAATTATACAAATACTAAAACAAAAACAAACAGAGAATCATGACATCTGTCGGCAGAAGTAATACTTCAGTGGTGGAGTTCTGAAAAGTTAGGCAAAGTCCTCACTTTGTGAAAATAAATTGTACACACATAAATAGATAGATACATACACATACTTATACCATGGTCTGCGTGTCTGAATACTCGATTCTGATTGGCTGGAAGGTGTGCATTAAAACAGTTTAGTGTGCAGATAGTTCCAGTCACTTTTTAATCACTGTTCTATATTAATGTGCTGCTTTCATTGAAGCTTACATCAGTGTTTTTGAAACTCACAGTTTCACTATTAGTAGAAAGATGCCCCTCTCTGCCTATTTCTTCTATCCACGCCCAGCGCCATTTATTTTTAAGTCCTTTATCAATTAGGACACTTTCCCCAGGCTTCGTAAATTTACTCTCCAGAATTCGGCACATCACCGGAAAACTTTAAGCCCTGTAAATGTACTGCAATAAAGTGTATTTTAGTGTACTTTTTTGACCTGGGGAACGTTACCTAGCAACTCTGTTATTGTGGTCCAAGCCTTGTGTTTTTATTATTTGAACTGTAATTACTATATTTATTCATTAAAACTCATAACGAGAGATCGATCACTTAGCTGAATTTCAGAGGCCCTCTGCACGCCAGCTTACAGCGATCACTTTCAATCTGTCTGGGTTTACATACCTGCAGTACATAAAGTTTGTAGTTTGTAGATGAGATTTAAAGAGACTCACCACAGCCTTTCTCATCCGCACCATTCGAACAGTCCTCGTCACCATCACACCTCCATATCATAGGCAGACACGTTTTACGTTTATCATCACAGCTGAACTGATTGGATCCACAGGTCTTGACTGCTGATCAAAGCAAAAATTATACAAATACTAAAACAAAAACAAACAGAGAATCATGACATCTGTCGGCAGAAGTAATACTTCAGTGGTGGAGTTCTGAAAAGTTAGGCAAAGTCCTCACTTTGTGAAAATAAATTGTACACACATAAATAGATAGATACATACACATACTTATACCATGGTCTGCGTGTCTGAATACTCGATTCTGATTGGCTGGAAGGTGTGCATTAAAACAGTTTAGTGCGCAGATAGTTCCAGTCACTTTTTAATCACTGTTCTGTATTAATGTGCTGCTTTCATTGAAGCTTACATCAGTGTTTTTGAAACTCACAGTTTCACTATTAGTAGAAAGATGTTGCTTGGACACAGGTAATTCACACACGCATCTCTAATCTTCCTCTCTCTCCCTCTCTCAATAATTCATTCAAATAAATGCTATAATTCATTCATTCAAATAAATTTAATCTTACCGCACTACTTTATCCCTGTATCTGTTTTAAAGTGGGCAGAATGCTAGATCTAACAAACCGTAACTGATGAAAATGTACCATCATTTTTACCCTACCAGTCAATTATTGCACTGCAAACACCAATAACAGCTTCATCTTGTCAAAGCTGGCAAACGACCATGGTAAAAGCGGAATAACCCATGGCTAGCTGTGCATTAAACTATAGATTTAAAAAGACTCACCACAGCCTTCCTCATCCGCATTATTCGGACAGTCCTCGTTACCATCACACCTCCATATCATAGGCAGACATGTTTCGCGTTTATCACCGCAGCTGAACTCAGTGAGTTCGCAGGTCCTGACCACTGATCAAAGAAAAAATAAAACAAAAACCAACTGAGAATCAAGACATATGTTGGCAAAAGTATGTAATACTTCAGTGGTGGAGTTCTGAAAAGAGGAGGAAAAGTCCTCACTAGCTATGTTTCCAGCCACCTATTTATATGCGCATTTTGGGATATCGCATAAAAAAAAAACGCTGAATGGAAACGCCAAGATGCACATAAATTCTAAAATGAGTAGGATAAAGTTTTAAAGCGATACGAAAACATGCGCATAAACTACGATGGAAACACTTTTACCATATAAATTCCTTGATGCGCATCAAAAAGGACATGTGACTTTGCGATGGGATGCATAACTGGACCAACCAACCAGTGGACCGATCTCGTTGCACAGTACCTAAAATGCTGTTTTGGTCATTCTGTAATGCCTGAGCAAGTTAAAATGTAGTTAAAATGGTTCGATATAATTCCCTCCCAGAAGCGTCTCACACGACTGTGTTCACAAACACCAGGCATCTGAAAGCAAGATAACATGACAGCATTTAGCTATTTACTTAATAGGTAGCTACTTAAAATGCTATTGGCTCGTTTAGCGAATCGCAACGACACCTCTGGCAAATCATTTGCTGTGTCCGAAATCGCCCCCTACATTCACTATTCCCTACATTACTTCACTAATATAGTCCACTTGAAGGAGTGAATGAAACGAGTGAGTGAATTCGGACACTGAGTGCGCCGGAAGGGCTGCCGATTTCGCATAGTTTGTGCTTACTGTATAATAATAATTTGAAACGTAGCAAACTGGCAGCTCCAGTAGTAATGAATATTTATGTTGAACTCTACCATGAAAACTAGCATGTACAAACCTTAATTAAACGATTTAATGATTAATTAAAAAGGAATTTATACTATGTTGTACCAGCGCGGTTTGGAAAATGAATGGATGATTGATTTAGCTGCGGGCGCCATCTCCTGGCGAGACGCGGGAATTCATTCGGCGCGCGACTCTCACCGTGCATTATGGGTATTCTCAAGCCGTTGAGCGTGCATCGGCTGTACACTCGTTATTGCGGTGCATTGTGGGATTGAATGAGTGCACTATGGTTTCGGACACCACTACAAATGGCTGTCCCCTCAATTAGTGCCCTATTTAAGGGTATAGGGAGCGATTTCGGACACAGCCATTGTCTGTGTTCATATCAAACATGACACAACATAACACAATATAGCTTAGGCCTATATATAAAATATTGTGCATCAATAACAGTTAGAATATAAGCTTGACTTCGTTTAACGCTGAAACATAGGCTAATTACCTTTAATGTAAGCCGAAGAGCGTGCACTAACACTCGCTTTAATACAAAACAGGAAACTCGTGAATATTCATGTAAGCTCCACCCAGTGTCACCGAAAATCTCAGACGCCGAATATTTCAGAACACCGGATAGCGTCAATAAGAAGCTGCGAATAAGAAGTTGGAGTCAGCCTCGTTTCTGCCGTGACCAGTATCGCTCCGGAGAGAATCACGAACGATTTGTAGGCTACTGATCCATTCTTGAGTAATAACTTCAACCAAGGTGTCCTGGTAACACTTTATTTTAGGGTCTTTTAACTAGTTGCTTATTAGCATGCATATTACTAGAATATTGGCTGTTTATTAGTAATTATTAAGCACATATTAATGCCTTATTCTGCATGACCTTATTCTACATTCTTAATCCTACCCAATACCTAAACTTAACAACTACCTTACTAACTATTAATAAGCAGTAAATTAGGAGTTTATTGAGTGAAAAGTCGTGGTTAATAGTGAATACATGTTCCCTATTCTAAAGTGTTACCGGTGTCCTCAGTGATTCAGATGGCGGGAGTCTACAGAGCCTTGTATGTTCATTGGTACATCCAACAACAGAACATTTGTAATTTTTTGCTTCTCACCCAGGGGGTGTGTCTATGCTAACAGAGCAGATCGTCACCAGTCATGGGCGGGGTTTCCCTACTCTTACGTAAGTAGGGGGAAATATAAAACAGGGTGTTCTGAGAGATTAAAAATGATACATGGGGATTATAAAAAAAAGTATGGGTGGATTTTTACCATAGTGAAAAAATATGGACGACACACCTTCGCTGTCTTCTGTTGTAGTAAGTGAAGCCGCCAGTGTGCCAATATGGCGCTGACATCTTGAGCTTCGAGTCTGCGCACTGTGAACTTGGAGCCCGCGTCTGCGGCGTAGTGAGCACGAAGTTGAGCCACGATATCAAGGTCCCGCCCAAACTCAGAACAACTCATTATGTCGGTGTGAAATAAACAGTTATGGAAATGTAGAAATTAAAGTTAAAGCTCCATTCTCCTTGCGAAGATCCAGAAAAAAAGACAGTTGGCGCCTCAGTGACTACTTCACTCAGAGAAGCTGTCAATCATGATGTCTCACTCCTGTTTTATAACATCAAATAACTAACTAAAACCAAACTTAAAGAGCGAACACTTGAACTAACACCAAAAACTGCCTAAAATGACAGAAGCCGTCTTTGGAAAAAAAAATGTTTGAAGTGTAAATTGATTGTTTAGTTTGTCTCGAGTCCCATTACACATTTCGTGAGGGCGGGGTTTATGACCTATACTGCTTCCAGCCACCTGGGGGCGATCGAGATGCTTTGGGAGGACTCGTGTGGCACGCTTGATTTTTACCATTATAGGCCGGTTGTTTACACACACTGTGGACACACATCTGTGTTCAAACACCTTTTTTGCATAATAGGTCCCCTTTAAGTGTTTTAAGCATTTTTACATTGATTCCAAAATATTAACTATATAAATCTATTTATGACAGATTTGATTATCTGGATGCAAGATAATAAAACCAATTTGGATACTTAGATAAGGTAAATTTATAAAAAGATTTCATGTATATAAGTGTACAAGAGAAAATGCATATTAATGATATGTAAGATAAACCTTATATTATGAAACGGGCAGTTCCGGCCCTTGATTCTGATTGGTTGAGCCGCGTTCGAAGCCGTTGTAAAATTCCCGAAAACATACAGCTGACCGCATTACATAAGTATCACTGCGCCACTGAATGTGTATGTTGCTGCGTCTGTCTTAGCAACCACTCTTAGCAACGTAAAAATATGTTTGTTCTCCATTAATTTTGTTCATTGAAGGTTACTGCATTAGGTAGAAGAGTATTGAGAGAGATATCGAGTGACAGAGTGTTCAGATTTAGCATTTTCCTTCAGGTCAGTTCTATGTTCATAATAAAAAATCTGTTTGAATGTTTGCGGTGATCTTCTCCTTTTAATATTTAATGGGTTTTCCCGTGCCCTGCCGACACTGACAGAGCTAGTTAAAGCATTTGTCATTTGCTTATTGTTCCGTGTTCACAACAAGTTTCAATTTAAAAGTCTTTGCGAGTGACTCGCTCATAAAGACAATCTTTGCCGCCATCTAATGGCGTATTAAATGTAACTTCTGTTGCTGTTCATGGTCAGGAACTATTTTTTTCCGGCGGAAGGAAGGCTTTTAGTGATTTTACTTCATGAAAGTTGCATTGATACAAATTTTTTTGTCTTTAATATTTGTATTGTGTGGTAACCATTTTATAAAAGCAATAAACCCTGTAAAGCCGTGGTTTAGAGTGAATTTATAACAGCTCCGTGTCATGCCTAACAACATCCCTTAGCTGTTATAAATTCACTGTAATCCAAGGCTTCTTGGGGCTTATTGCTTTATTATGTTGTGGGTCAGTTTGACCCACATATTTCATGGTTAAAGGCAGGTTCACAGACTCAAAATGTAAAAAAAAAAAATGTATGCCGCATTGAAGGCATACATTTTTTACCAATTCATATATGCATGTGAGTTTTGCATATGAACTGACAACATTTTAATGGCCATTTTCGTTAGATTGTGTTAGCAGCAAGGGTTGAAGTTGTTTTATTTTATTAATTTATTTGCATTGTCATATGGAAAATGTCACTCTGGATCTAAAATCTCAGTCAAAAAGATTCATTCAATTATATCACAAATTTCAGCAGTTTTAAGATTGTAAGCATGAGCTTTACCTTTATTTTGCACTGTTTGGTTCTTGCTTGTGACTGGGGCATCTTCATCTTGAGTGACTAATGGTAAGAGAGAGGAGAACATTACATATCTATCTATATGAACACATGTTTGTGAGATAAAGTCGCAATCACGAGAAATAATCACAGTTACAAAAATAGTCTTAAGTTCTGAGATAAAATCACAGATGTGAGATATAAAGTTCTAATTCTCATTAGTATATAGTCTCTTTTGTTTTGTGCATCATCAGATAAGAATTAGACTAAAAAAATTGTGTACCAAGGTTTAAAGTTCAGGAAAGACGTTCATCGTAAACTTTAATCCAATAATAAACAAACAACAAAACGAAAGTAAAGCGGCAGCCCCTCACAGATGACTGCTGCAAAATCAAAATGTTTGCCACATAACCCAATCACCCCGCATAGAGTCACAGACCGGTGGGGTGAACCTCTGGTGCAGATACTCGTTATGTTAAGGGCCAGGACACACGCTTTAAGTGGTAGACCAATCAGAGCAGACTGCACTTTACGGAAGGGAGGTTTTAAAGAAACCGAAACTAAAACAGAGCATTCAGACACCTGTGAAAACAGGTGCTGCAACAATGTAAATTATAAGAAAAATGATGTAAACGTGTTCTAGAAGACCCCATAAACAAAATTATTAATGCGTAAATGAGCATAATTGAAGATATGCAAAAATTCCTCTGTATTGTCTTTTCCATTAAATCAGTTTTGCAAAACTCTGATTTTTGAATGCTATTTCATCTTAAAGAACAAATATTTATTGTAAACTCCAAATATGGCATGTTATTTTGTTATATAATAGTCATGGATTAAATTGAATTAACTATTTTGATGAAAGCATTTGTAAGAATGCCCATAAATGCAATGTTGATTTGAGTTGAAATATTTTATTAGCTCATTAAACAGAAACATAAAGCTTCTGTGAAGAAAAACAGTTACTAGCAAGCAGTTTACGAACAAGTTCAAACAAGACAGACATTGAAGGGATAATGTACATTCGTATAACTTTTTACACAGCTTTCTACCGCTTAATAAATAATGACGGGGAATGAAATACTGATCTGAGAAGAAACCGTTTTAAAATTTTACCTGTTTATTATCTTATAATCCATTACAGTGTACAAAACAATCATTCTAGCAACTAGACAAACACTTCAACAATATTACCGTAGGCCTGCTATTAATACTGGCTATCATTGGACAGTAAATACATTCGATAACTAAGGGGCAAGATGGCACCAGCTGCGTAGAGAGAGCGCGTCTGTGGCGTGATATACCAGGGGTGCTTCCCATTTCTAATTTGTGCATCCTTGTTTCTTTTGCTTGCATCTCAGCTCCACCCCCTCTTATGATTTGAGGAAAGGATGCAAGGAAAGAAAATGAGGACAAAGGAATCGAAGGAAATCTTATTTGTATATTTGAATATTCTTGATCACTCGTGTCACTTTAAATCATCATCAGCTGCTTTGATGGGATCTGCCTTTATGTTGTTGAAGTTTGGTTATTTAAGAAATTCATAAGAAATAATAATAAAAGATGCCCTGTTGAAATATGTGAGATGAATGGTTTATTTTAAACCGCAAAGGTAAAATGATTTAAAATTGTGGAAGCTCTGGAAGCTTCCTCACTTCTTTACACACCTCTTCATGGTGCAATTAGAGAACTGAGATGTCCCTTAAGATGGCTAACTTTGATCGGTTACCGGGTCACATGCTGGAGGACGAAGGAGAGAGGAAATGAGGAAGCATCAATTTGAGTACTGAGAAGCACCCATGAAAGATGTGCAGACCTCAATTAAACTCAATTTCAAGTCTGTAATTTCTGTGTCTCCGCTGGTCCCGCCCAGCTCCAAGTCCCCTTTGTCTCCACTGGTCCCACCCAGCTCCAAGTCTCCTGTGTCTCCGCTGGTCCCGCCCAGCTTCAAGTCTCATTTGTCTCCGCTGGTCCCGCCCAGCTCCAAGTCTCCTTTGTCTCAGCTGGTCCCGCCCAGCTCCAAGTCTCTTGTGTCTCTGCTGGTCCTACCCAGCTCCAAGTCTCCTTTGTCTCCGCTGGTTCCGCCCAGCTCCAAGTCTCCGCTGGTCCCTCCCAGCTCCAAGTCTCCTTTGGCCCTGTCCCAAATGGCACACTTCTATGCACTTTCGGTCTTGTGGACTTACAACGGCTGCCACATGCACGTGTCCGTTAAGTCCATAAGACCGTAGGGTGTCCCATTTGTCAATTTTAGGCTTCAGAAGGGTGCTCGCGAGCACCCCCTTTGCGGCCGATATGCGCCCTCAATGCGCACTTCAGCTGAGCCCGCACTGGTGCAAGCTCCGCGGCAGACTTCTTCCCGAAAGTCAAAGCGACGTTACGTCACGAATGTGCGGACTCATAGGAAGGCCGTGAGTGTTTAAGGTGCCATTTGGGCCAGGGCCTTTGTCTCTGCTGGTTCCGCCCAGCTCCAAGTCTCCTGTGTCTGCACTGCTCCCGCCCAGCTCCAAGTCTTCTTTGTCTCCGCTGCGCCCACCTAGCTCCAAGTCTCATCTGTCTCCGCTGGTCCTGCCCAGCTCCAAGTCTCCTGTGTCTCAGCTGGTCCCGCCCAGCTCCACGTCTCCTGTGTCTCTGCTGGTCCCGCCCAGGTCCAAGTCTCCTGTGTCTCTGCTGGTCCCACCCAAGTCCAAGTCTCCTGTGTCTCCACTGCTCCAACCCAGCTCCAAGTCTCTTGTGTCTCCGCTGGTCCTACCCAGCTCCAAGTCTCCTTTGTCTCCGCTGGTTCCACCCAGCTCCAAGTCTCCTCTGGTCCCTCCCAGCTCCAAGTCTCCTTTATCTCTGCTGGTCCCACCCAGCTTTAAGTCTCCTTTGTCTCTGCTTGTCCCGCCCAGCTCCAAGTCTCCTTTTTCTCCGCTGGTCCCTCCCAGTTCCAAGTCTTCTGTGTCTCCACTGCTCCCACCCAGCTCCAAGTCTCCGCTGGTCCCGCCCAGCTCCAAGTCTCCTGTGTCTCCGCTGGTTCCGTCCAAGCGTGCCACATGAGTCCTGAAAAGTGACGCCAAAGCGTCTCGAATGCTCCCAGGTGGCTGGAAGCAGTATAGGTTATAAACCCCACCCTCTCCATGTATTCCAGTGGGACTTGAGACAAATTAAACAATTAAATTACACTTCAAATATTTTTTTTCCAAAGACAATTTCAGTCATATTAGGCAGTTTTTATCACGCTGGTGTTAGTTCAAATGTTCGTTCTTTAAATAAGTTTGGGTTTTAGTTAGTTATTTGATGCTATAAAAACGGGGGTGTGACGTCATGATTGACAGCTGAAGTTGACAGCTTCTCTGAGTGAAGTAGTCACTGAGGTGCCAACGGACTTTTTTTCTGGATCTTCGCGAGGTGACTGCTTTAACTTCAATTTTTACACATTTCCATAACTGTTTATTTCACACCGAATTAATAATTTCACTATGCGCAAACTCGAGACTCAAGATGTCAGGGCCATATAGACACACTGGCGGCTTCACTTACTACAATGGAAGAGAGTGAAGGTGCGTCGTCCATATTTTTTTACAGTCTATGGTCCCGCCTAGCTCCAAGTCTCTTGTGTCTCCGCTGGTCCCGCCCAGCTCCAAGTCTCTTGTGTCTCCGCTGCTCCCGCCCAGCTATAAGTCTCTTGTGTCTCCGCTGGTCCCGCCTAGCTCCAAGTCTCCTTTGTCTCCGCTGGTCCTGCCCAGCTCGAAGTCTCCCGTGTTTCCGCTGGTCCCGCCCAGCTCCAAGTCTCCTTTATCTCCGCTTGTCCCACCAAGCTTTAAGTCTCCTGTGTCTCCACTGCTCCCACCCAACTCCAAGTCTCTTTTGTCTCCGCTGGTCCCGCCGATCTCCAAGTCTCCTTTGTCTCCACTGCTCCCGCCCAGGTCCAAGTCTCCTGTGTCTCCAAAGATCTCCTGGCTCTGCTTCCAGCCACTAAGCCCATCACTCCACCTCAGCTTGGCGACTAGTCGGCTCCACCTTGGCTCCTTCCTCCCTCGACTTCACCTGGGACCATTGCACTTTTGGCTTCACTGGGCTCCCTCATTCCTCCGGCTCCTCCTTGGTCAGACATTGCTCTGCCTACGCCACAGACTTCCGGGCCGTCAGCTTTGTTTCATCCCTCCACCCCTTCAGCTCTGTTGGGGGCTCTGCCTTCCTCCCTACTCCACCTTGGTCCTCAGTCTCACTGGCTTCGCATCAGTCCTCAGTTTATGAGATTATGGTTTAGTTGTCTTTTTGTTCCCATGTGTTTGTTTCTTGTGTCTTAGTTCAGTGATCTTGATTAGTCCCTAGTTAGTTCCCTTATTACTCCCTGTGTATTTAAACCTTAGTTTCCTTGGTTCCTTGTTCCATGTTGTCTTTAGTTTTTGTGTGTAATATGTAACAAAGTTTACAGTGGCAAAATTCCAAGGAGGACTTTATTGCACCAAATGCTCTGACTACTGAACTAGGAAGCTGATTGAGATGCACCCTATAACTGACCTCGGAATGTCGCTACTGACCAATCAGAATCAAGCACTTCAGGGAGCTGTGTGATAAAACCAGTCATGAGCTGCGTCTCATTTAGAGGGTGTTCCTCCGGAGGTCGCATTTGCGCCTGTATACATCGAGGTGGTCTCATTTAAGAAAAGTAACCATTAGATTGCAAAGTAAGAAAGAAATTACAGTATTTTACACCTCAAGAGGAATAACAGTCAGTTTTATTAGTTACTTTTCTTAAGTAAGACATCCTTGATGACGTATACAGCCTTAAAATATGACTGCTTATGAAAAATGAATGCTTATTAGGTGTGATAAACCTAAATCACAGAAGAACAATTTTGTACAATTTATGTACATCATATATATAAAGTTATGTAAAAATATAAAAGCCAAATGTAAAAAATTACAGCCATTTCTGTTAAAAATGTCGCAAGCGCATTGGATGAGTAAACAATTAATAGTTGCTGACTATACACTCTGGGCTTACCTTTAGTCACATTCTCAGTAGCATTAAAAGGATGAGCAGCTCCAGTAAGATCTTGTGATGGACTCTCTGTGAGTGTTTCTGGAACAGAGTTTTTAATGTGTTTTATTGTTTTTAATTCATTTTTTCCCCAGTTTATCATCATGCCGTCTTCAAGTTATAGGCAAGTTTGCTCTTATTAACATTTTGATGCAAGATCCACACAATGTCTGTATCTACAATATACAAATATCATTTACATACTGTTTTCCATATTTACATTTTATCTCTAAAGATTCATCTCACACTTTTTCTGTTACTTCAGTGTTTAGAGTACAATAAGAATGTTCATCACCAGCTTGGAAACAAGTTGTTTCTCATATGTGGGGAAATGCAGATTACAAAGAACAGAGAAGTGGTGCAGAAGCAGTATATACAATTGTATGGCAAACTTATAAATGTGTTTCTGAATAAGATAAAGGAATGTATTAAAGATAATTAATGATCAAGACTGAAAAGCTGTTTTTTTACTCACTTGTTTGAACAGGACAGAACAAAGTAACTGCCAGAAAGAACATAAATGCAATCCCCATAGTCTGATAAAGCAGGTGGACTTCTACTCATTTGACACTGTTGGTAAATGCATGAACACTATCAATTTAAGACTCCACCCATCCACCCACCCACCCTTATAAAAAAACCTATATTTTGCAATATTGTGGAATAGGAGAAAGGAGGTGAAAAAACAGCACTAATTATAATTTGTTAATATGATAAGCATAATAGGAAGCCAGTGCATATGAGATGAATCTTATGAACTTTATATTTATTTAAAGGTGAAATCTTAATCTGTACATCAGGTCTAACATGTCACACTACCATTCCAGGCTGATATTAATAAAGATTTAAATCAGTTTGTTAACTTGACAATCTACACATATTTTGAAGAAATCATTAGCAAAAGGAAGCTACTGTCATAAAAATCAGTATTAAAGGATTAGTTCACTTTCAAATAAAAATTTCCTGATAATTTACTCACCCTCTTGTCATTCAAGATGTCCATGTCTTTTCTTCAGTCGAAAAGAAATTAAGTTTTTTGATGAAAACATTCCAGGATTATTCTCCTTATAGTGGACTTCAGTTGGCCCCAAATGGTTGAATGTCAAAATTACAGTTCCAAAAGGGCTTTAAATGATACCAGACGAGGAATAAGGGTCTTATCTAGCGAAACGATCAGTAATTTTCAAAAAAAAAAAATAAAATGTATTCGCTTTATAAACACAAATGATCGCCTCGCAAGTGCTTCCGCCAGACCACCTTCCGTATAGATACGGAAGAATATAGAATACCGAAGAATACGGAAGGCGGTCTGACGGAAGCACTTGCGAGAGGCGATCATTTGTGTTTATAAAGTGTATAATTTTTTTTTTTTTTTTAGAAAATGGCCGATCGTTTTGCTAGATAAGACCCTCGTCTGGTATCGTTTAAAGCCCTTTGAAGCTGCACTGAAACTGTAATTTTGATCTTCAACCGTTTGGAGGCCATTGAAGTCCACTATAAGGAGAATAATCCTGGAATGTTTTCATCAAAAACCTTAATTTCTTTTCGACTGAAGAAAGAAGGACATGGACATCTTGGATGACATGAGGGTGAGTAAATTATCAGGAAATTTTTATTTGAAAGTTAAGTAAGTTGTACTGTAACTTTCAACATACCTTCAGATGTTCATTCCTGTTACGCCACATCAAAAAGCGTCAAAACAGAATTTGTTTGAATTTCGTGATTAAATTGACAGAATTTGAAAGATGACACTTTGTTTCTTATCGAAAGTAACAAAACACAAAGCTGGTGGTTAATGCAAGGTTATAAGAAATGCTCTGTGTTCTGTATCCTTTTCTGCTGCAAGATTTTTTGGTATTTATTTGGTAGTATCTCTTGGGTTAAAGCATGGAAACTCTCAAATAAGTTCTGTATCAATAACAAAATTAAGGAAGTGTCTTACAAAATACTTCATAGAATATATCCTGCTAAGCATGTTTTGGAAAGATTTAAGCTCAGTATTTCCTATACCTTTGAATTTTGTGGACAAGGAAAAGAAACCATTTTGCATCTGTTTTTTTTACACTATTTATGCAAGATTATTTTGGAAAGATTTAGAATTCTATATTAATAGAAAACTGGAGTGTACGATAGAAATGTGTGTATTTTATGTACTTTATACAGAGAATGAAAATTTGAAATGTAAAGAACTACATATTATACATTTTATTAGGAAAATTCCATACATAAGAATATCATATTCCATATACATAAGAAGTGGGCTCAAGTTAAACCAAATTTTTCACCTTTTATAAATGACTTTAAATTATATGTAAATCTTTTGGAACAAACCAAAAGATTTACATCAAAGATTTGTGCTCTGCATTTCACCCATCCAAGTGCGCCCACACACACCCACACACCCACACACACCCACACACACACACCAGTGGGCAGCCATTTTTGCTATAGCGCCCAGGGAGCCTTGCTCAAGGGCACATCAGTTGTGGGCAATGAGAGTGGAAGAGAGCGCTGTTCTGCGCTGTTCTGTTTCCTGCCGGGACTGAGACCGAAACCCGTGAACTTCGGGTTACAAGTCCGACTCTCTAACCATTAGGCCATGTCTGCCCCAAATAATAATAAATCAAATAAAATAAGCTTGTTTGCCATTCCCAGACTTCCAAAGTTAAGCAATATTAGGATATTTACAAATGTCACTGAACCAACAGTTCAGTATTTGCTTTTCTTGAGAAATGCACTATGATCCTTTATGAGTAAGTGGACAACAAACAGCAGTTACAATCATCTACTGAAAAACTGTTGCAGCCACAGTGGGGTCAAAAAAAAATCACGTAGCAACACAATGCTATTTGCTAAACCTACTTAGTAAAGGACAAATTGTGCAAAGTCTTGATATCCTCATTTAGAGCACTGGCTGCCTGTATATCACCAATAAAACATCTTAATTTTACCCTACTTTTTGACTATGCACAGTATTTGTAGTACACTGTTCACCCTGAATAGTGATGAATTTAGTTATTGTGTCTACAAGCAGAAATAAAATAATTGAGAGTGTGACGTCACATGAAAACTATGAAATGATCCATCTCTACTCACAACTATATGCAGTTCACCAGTTTTGAAGTCTTGACTTGTGTGCAAATCAACTGTGAAGCATTGAGTATTTCTGAGATGCTTTTATTGTGCATTTTGGAAATCCAGTGAC
Source organism: Ctenopharyngodon idella (assembly GCF_019924925.1). Taxonomy (NCBI): domain Eukaryota; kingdom Metazoa; phylum Chordata; class Actinopteri; order Cypriniformes; family Xenocyprididae; genus Ctenopharyngodon; species Ctenopharyngodon idella. The sequence continues at coordinate 20,196,181 of NC_067222.1, read as the reverse complement.
ACTGACACAGTACAGAATCCTACACCCTATTCTCCCCCATTTCTCCTGACAAGGAGGAAGTACCTTAATCCTGTTTGCAATCTTAATTTAAACAGAGACATCAAGAGAAAAACGGAAAGAGAACTAACTGGCTGCGTTTTCCACAAACAACATGCATTCTGGGGTCTGGGGGGGATGAAGGGGTGACGTTCACATGGCTAAAAACAAGAGGACATTGAAACATGATCCACTCTTACTGGTCCACTGAGTCAGTCTGTCAGATGTCTGTCCATCTTATGTCACATCCTTGTGAAAAATCATAAAAACAAATATGGAAAGAAACAAAAGCTCAATACATAAACTGTCTTGCTATACACAAATTGATATCGTCTGCTTAAATATGCAAATGGAAGGGCTTTCTTTTTCTGCATTTTATAGTGTCATTTTCTCATTTAATCTGTGTCCTCTTTCTAAAAAGGGTAAAACTAGGCCCTTCAGGAGCGGGCATCTGTCAAATCTGTAGCAGAAGTGAGAGAGAGAGACGTAAATTGGTCCTGAAGGAGGTTTAATCTTCCTCGCTGCCACTAACCGAATGCTCCTGTACAAAAACATTTGAAAAACAATTAGCATAAGTAAGCAACAACATGCAGGGTAAATATCTTAATATCTGTACTTTTCAAAAAAATTTAATTTTCACCAAAATAATTACAATTCTCATCTTTTTCTCACCCTCACACCATCCCCAATATATATGCCTTTCTTTTTTCAGATAAACACTGCATTTTACCCGGGGTTATGAAACTCTGCTCCAGAGCAGTGTTGGCACCGCTTTTGCTGTGTTAACCCCACATCACGGTGCCTAAATTGTACAGGGCAAAACAATGCAGTGTTAGAATGTTACAGCTAGACGCTTAGTCTAACGAGGGCCAGCTAGAAAAAGCTGTGCACGTAAACCTCACTCCCCTTGCTTCAAGAGGTGCACTAGCGACTGACGCTAGAGGCTGCAGTCTTTAGCATCCCTGTTAGCGTGCCTGACACCCATGCCGGTGACACTGGTTTGAATCCCAATCGGAGTGGTACGAGTAGGACGAGTCACATTGGTGCCGTGACCCGGATGGTAGTGAGGTTTAGGAAGATGAGCGTAACGGAGGCCTGCTAGTAAAAGCTGTGCGAGTAAACCTTAGTCCCCTGGCCTCAAGAGGCGCACTAGCAGCTGACGCTTAAAGCAGCTTAATAAAGGCCTTCTGAAGCAAAGCAATGCGTTTTTGTTAGAAAAATATCCATATTTAAAACTTTATAAACTATAATAACCAGCTTCCGACAAACATTTGTACGCAAGTCGACTTATGGTGGAAGCGTAACCTCTGACATGACGTAGGAGCAGGTGAGAGTACTCCTCTTGCGGTTTAAACAAATAGGGCTGGGCAACAAACTCAAGCTTCTCTTCTCTTATATTGAAATCCTCTGACATTTAAAAATTCGCGTTTTACACTTCTAATTAATGACCCGTGTTTTGTTTTGCTCTATCCTCTGTGGTTCCACATTCGTCACGCGCCAGAGGTTACGCTTCCTCCGTAAGTTGACTTGCGATGTTTGTTTGTAAATATGGATATTTGTCTTACAAAAACCCATTGCTTCATTTTTGCTTCAGTTTACATTTTTGGGTGAACTACTTTAACTATTTCAAGTGGGAAAAGCCCTTCTGAGAGTCCATATAATGCTAGTGATTCAGTGTTGCACATTATTTCTCGCACAAGCTTCACAATGTCACAACGTCCCTTTCAAGAACGCTCGTATGACAGTAGACCGCAAGAAAACATTTATAGTTAAAAGAGTTCAAAATGTGTCTTTTTCTTACACATACCCATCATTTCGCTGCAGAAGACATGGATTCATCCACTGGGATGGTATGGATTAAAATCATGATTGCTGTTTTTTCAAGTGTCAAATGAACAGCACCTATTAACTTACATTATTTAGACTCACACACATGGATTATTTTCCTAAAAACTTTGTTTATCTGTAGACAATGTCATACACATTGGGGATGGAATGAGGGTGAGAAAAAGATGAGAGAATTTTCATTTTTGGATGAACTCTCTCTTTAAGTTCAATATTCATTATTCATGAGTACCTCCTCCTGGTCCTCCTCACTGTCATCGTCACTAACGACAGGTTTAGGGCGCGAGCTGCGTCCAGTCCGGCGTCTTCCCTTCCCTCTCTCCACCTTGTCCTTTCGACTCAGCTTTATCTTCACCTTCACTGAGCGAGCTAAAACACATACACATATGTATGTTAATCATGGACTTTTGAATTGTACGTGCGTAACACTCTGATAATAGTTGAATTTCACAAAATATTTTCATTACAGTGGCAGTATCATCATCATCATCATCAATACTTACATTCAGACTCCGATCCTTCATCTGCCTCATCCTCTTCCTCTTCGCTCTCTTCTCCTTCGCTCTCTTCCTCTTTCTCTTTCTCGATCTTCTGCCGCACACTGGTGAACACAGACTGCAGCACGATAGAGTCCTCATAGATCTGAAATATAAGATCATAATCTTATCTGAAACAGCTAAATAAATTACGACACCAAGTTACCTACCAGTGTTACTATTTTTAAGTTAAAACATTAACTGAAATGTCTATATAGTTTATTTATTTACCTTAATTTTTTTTTTTTTTAAATATAGCCGCAAGCAGCAACTAACGTGGTTCAAGTGCTTTAAAGCTGCGTAAAAAGATATTATGTTTTGTTTAGCAAGCATGTAACCACGACATAGATGGAAAAGACCATTTACAGCCAATACAGGCAATTTACCATAGGAAATACATGGTTTTTAAAGCCTTTTTAACAGATATAGTGCCACCTATGGTCCGATCTCCATAAAAGTTTGCATGTTTGTTTAGAATCGTGTCACATATGCTCACCTAATATTGTGAAGTTTTGAGTTTTCACATGACAATTTTCAAGTCAATGCCTGGTTACAGCCATTTTTAATTTTTTTTTTTCCAAGTTACAGTTACCACGTCCTTTTTCACGCGACCACAGAATGAGCTCTTACATATGTGTGCCGAGTTTGGTGGAAATATCTCATTCTGTTCATGAGTTATAGCCATTTTAGTAAAAGTGGCTCCGTCCATTTGGAACATTTTGGCGGCCTTTAGGGACCATGAATCAAAATGTCCACTTTTTTTAAATAATTATTGACAATCAGACTCCAGAGAATCTTGCTGCACTGGTTTTGTATAGATCGGGCCAAAAATCTAGGACTAGGTCTGCCCGATCACTTTTATGGGAGAATGCTGATCCTTGGAAATTTTAACAATTACAGTAAGTTCTCAGCGTTATGCGCTTGAAACCCTAATAACAAACACACAACAAAAAAATATTAGTTAAAAATATGGATTAAAACAGTAATAGTATATTAAAGATAAAACATCATCTTAGATATATTTTGCATGAAGTGAATGGAGAAAGTGAACATGAAGTGTTGTAAAGTCACAATGCAAAAAAATCTTAATGGTCCTAAAAATAACTTTAAACATTAAACAGAATGCCTTGCAAATTTAAGAACAAGATGGTCCATTAGTGCTTTTGATTGGTGTAATTAATTTAATAACACTCAGTGTTAAAGAGGATAATGAATATTACCAGTGATCCCTCGAGGTTGAAGGTCTGAGCGTTCTGACAAAGCAGCATGACGTCTTTCTCCAGGTCGTTCAGACTTCGGTACTTGTGGCTCCTGATGCGCTCCTTTACAGAACAGAGAACAGGATTCAACACTTGAATCTTTATTTACTAATATATTATTATGAATTTAGTTCATGTATTTCAGTTGGTGTTTGTGAACCAGCCAAAACATTCATAAGTGTAAAAAAAACTTAAAATTAAGTTAAAAGAAAAATTAACAGTTGACAAACCTTGATCTTCCTGAAGTCCACAGGTTTGCGAATGAGTTCATAATATTCTGGCAGCTCTTTACGAGACGGCAGCTGAATAAACACCTCACTCAGTTGTCTCCCATTGCTGTTGAGAGATACAGTGAAAAAAAACAACATTTAGGAGTCAATTTTTTTTATCTAATCAACATCAATTAAAGCATAAAATATCTCTACAAGCATGAAAACACAGTGTTTATCTGGTCTGGAATCCTTTTTGGTAAGACTGTGTTTTTCTAGCCCTTGTTTTCTGTTAAAAATCTGGGTATAATCGTTATGGTGTGGGTCAAAATATCCCTAATTGGATTCAACATAATTCATTATTCAATTAAAAATTCACACTATAAAACTTTTTTTTCCTCCACAAAATGTAAATTTTATAAACAGTATTTTAACTATTGTTTAACTATAAATTAACAAAAAACATTGTTAAAGGGGACCAATTAAATGCATTTAAGTCCCTTTAAATGCAAATGAGCTGCTGCTCCCGGCTTGTTTTCCAAAAGAGGGCGGAGCTTTAACAGCTCGTGCTTTGGTTGCTTAACAACAACAAAGCTGGAGAATCTCACGCAGCTCAAAATGACGATTGCCAGTAACGGTGTTCAGTCTTACATTGTTCAAACCGGAGTCGGACACTGATGGAGAGACTCAGGAAGAAGTTACAACTTTTAGAATGCATCTGGACGTTTCTGAACGGTTAGTGGATAAATTTATGTAGTTGCTGTAGAGTTGATTCAACTCAATGACTAGCATGTACCATCATGTTAATCTTTTGTGCAAATCCAGCATTGAATTGACACTTGTTTGTGAAGCAGTCTTGCGTAAAATGACGGCATGGTAACAACACTACTTTTTAATTCTGTGCAGCTGCCTTTAACCATGAAAAACACGGGTCAAATTGACCCGAAAACGTCAATCGTAATCGAAATTTTGTACGCACATTCTACAACTCATCAGTATGTCGACACTTTGCATGCATGTTCATGATTCTGAGAAAAATTAACAAAAGAGACAGGAACATGGCCGAAGAGACTAACCCATCCTTGTATTTGATTACAGCATCCACAACCTTCTTCATCTTCTTGGTGAGAGTGGGAGGGTTGGGAGAGAGTTTTTCAGCAGGAGGACGGCCGCGCTTCTTCTGCTTCTTACTGTCATCATCTTTATCTCTGCTCCGCCCACTGGAGCTGGGCGTGGCCGGGCCTGGAAGGTCGAGGTCACGGTCACGCTTCCTCTTCCGGGTTGTTTTCTTGTGCCGCACGTCCTCCTCAATCTCATCAAGGGTGCCTTCCTCGATGGCCTGAGAAGCAGTAAAATAGGTCAATACGCTTGCCATTTTATAACAAAAGAATCAATACAATGCAGTTGTGATTCCTCATTCACCTTCAGCCACTGTTTCTCCGTGAGGGAGTCACTGTAGTCCACCTCCTTCCTCTGACGGGAGCCGCGGCCGAACATCTTCTCCTCTTCTTCTTCGCAGGTGAGTCTCTCCACCTCCGCGTCGTCCTTCATGATCCAGGTGGGCAGCTCATCCTCCTCCATCAGCCGGGGTCTGCGCTTCGGGTTACGAGCTTCTTCACGACGGCGGTCGAGATCCATGCGCTGGACGAAAAAGAAAAGGAAAATCAGGAAGAATTGGAATAACAAAGTCGAACAAAACAAAGAGTGTCAAGTTAACGGAAGTTAAATGAAAACAAGTAGCACTCCTGACCATGAAGTGATCAAACTCTTCCTCGCTTCTAGCAATCATCTGATTAACGGTCTCGTCATCGGGTACTTCATCTTCCTCCTGAGAAATGAGAGAAAACAAATGAGAGCGTAAACGTTAACTACAGAAAACTGAGTCTGTTGACAGGACTTGTCTATCATAAATGAGTGTCTGTACCTCATCCTGCTCTTCGTGCTCCAGGATGGCCTGCAGGAAAGCTTTGCGCTCATGACTGGAGGATTTCTGGTCGAACATACCAGCCTGGATGACCTTTTGGTCCACGTTCAGTTTGTATTTGGCAGCGGCCAGGATCTTCTCCTCCACGCTGTTCACAGTACACAGACGCAGCACACGCACCTCGTTCTGCTGCCCAATACGATGGGCACGATCCTGGGCCTGCAGATCCTACGAGTAAATAAGAAAGGCATTCAGAGACATCAAATATTGTGGGAGAATTCAAACTCAAACAAAAATATTATACCAAATAAATCTGAAAGTGTGTCACGTAAAGTGTGAGTACCAAGCAACATCTCCAGGTGCTCCCTTGAGAACCAGACCAAAAAAAGTTATGTGCACCCCTGCATTTCACCCATCAATAATCATGTTAAAAAAATCGTGATTTCAATATTGACCAAAATAATTGTGATTATGATTTTTGCCATAATCTGGCAGCCTGACCATACATTATGTAAGATCTAATACAACTGAGTGGGATTTGTAAACACTACAATCACTTTCGTCAGTGGACTTCAAGAGCTTCCCCTCTTGTTAAATATAACTAAATATTTAAAGGGACAGTATTGTACCTGGTGAGGGTTCCAGTCGCTGTCAAAGATGATAACAGTATCAGCAGACTGCAGGTTCAGCCCCAGACCTCCTGCTCTGGTGCTCAGCAGGAAGATGAAGTACTGAAAGGATGGATCATTAAAGTTCTTCAGCAGCATGCCACGATCCTCAGCCTTAGTGGTTCCTACAAGAACAAAAGAAAGATGTCAGCACGATTAGACTGACTGATAGTCTTTAATGAACTATTAAATCAAAGACCAGAATTCGGTTGAAGCCGACTCACCGTCCAAGCGCAGGTATTTGAAGTTGCGGTAGGCGAAGTAGTCCTCCATGATGGTCATGAGCGAGGTCATCTGACAGAAGAGAAGCACTTTGTGGTTGGTGGCGCGGAGCTTCGGCAGGATACGGTCCAGCAGCTCAAACTTACCAGAGGCACGGTACAAATCAGGTCTAAATTGAGGTGATACAGAATATAGTAAGTCACAGAGAAAACCAATAAAAATGCAAAGTTATGAATGCAAACTTTTTGTTCTACGTACCCCTGAACAATGCCTCCAGTGAAGCCCAAGTGCTCAGAGAAAGATTCCTGCAGAATAGACAACAAAAATATAGGTCAAACAAGGTGCCACAAATCCAGAAGATAAACATACAGGGATAAATATGACCTCATATGCGGAATATGTGAAACAAATAATCACCTCAATGTGCTGGAACATGTAAGGGTGGTTACAAATCTTCCTCAACTGCATAATAGTGTTCATCAGAGTCTTGGTGCCTCCTTTACCCTGTTATAAACAGGAAGATGGATATTAGACTCATTCAATAACACACACTGAACATTCCTCACACATTCTCTGTGTGAATCACGTCTTCTCACCTTCTTGTCTTTTTCAGAGCCGTCAGTGAGCAGCACTCCTTTAGCCTGCATGTGTCTGTACAGCACTCTCTGTAGAGCCGACATGTCGCACTTGATCACATATTCCACCTGAACGCAAGGAAACAGAGACGGACAAATTCACATTTCAACGTAAAAAAAGAAGCTTCAGTAGCAAACATGCCGTTTAGTTCTTTTCAGTGAATCGATTCATAACTGATTCAGTGAAGTCTCTGTGTGGCATTTCATGTGTATTAAAATGTTTTACTAAAAATACACACTACCTTTTAAAAGCTTGGGGTCAGTAAGTTTCTTTTTTGTAAAGAAATTAATACTTTTTATTCAGCAAGGATGCACTGTATTTTTGATCATACAAATACAGCCTTGGTGAGCATGAAAAACATTTTTTGAAAACAACTTTTGAACAGAAGTGTATAAATATTGCTGTCTATTACTAAGCATTGACATATTGGTGCATATAGAGTACCTCAGGGATGGTGTGTTTTTGTAGGCCAACCCGGAAGTTAGCAGCGCACGGGTTCCCTCGATCAAAAGCCAATGCATTTTTCCCATAGACTTTTGGAAAATCGCAAAAAATAACCTCTGTGTTTAACAAAGGGTTATGACACTTACACGTTTTGTCTATCAAGATAATCTTTACAAGTTAACACAACATTTATACATTTTGAAGCCTAAATGAAGTCGTCAGATATAAAAAGCTAACAGTAGGCTATAAACGGACTACAGCACACCATGGTCGGGGATCAACGTCACCACCACCAAGCTTCCTCAAACTTTATTTAGAAAACAACTTTATTTAAAAACATGCTCGCTCATTATGATCTGCGCTGTGTATGAATACTTATTCACTTTTTCATGAGAAATGCTGTCCAAATGTCCTGTTTGTCATGATGACGTCTAAAGTCCCCGCCAAAGGAAGTAGTCCCTTTTAGGAATTTGTTAGCAACCGCCGTTTTTAAGACACAATAAAGGTTTAAAAAATAAATAAATAAATAAAATTTACAAGCGGGTTATAACTGGTGTTTGTTTTGTCATAGATCAAAACGTGAAAATATTTAGAGGCTTTGTTAACCACAGACATTATTTCAGACGATTTAGCAAAAACCCATTAAAAAAACCCATTGACTTCGGGGCGATGGAACCGGAAGTCCTAAAATGCTAACTCGCTTCCGGGTTTTGCATACAAAAACACATCATCCCTGAGGCACTCTATGAACACAAAAAAAAAAAAAAAAGAGGTAAATAGTCTGTTCATTTAGTAAATAAAACGTAGAAAATATGCCTGGAATATTATACATTTCTATGATTTCTTGCGTTAAACACTTTTAATACTACTTGATACTTCCGTTTATTGAGGAGGGAAAAGGTATTCCAGGACAAACACAAATTGAGAGATGCATATTCAATAGTCAAAAGAGTGAAAAACAGAATTGTTTTATCTGAATAGTTTGCATGCACAAAAACAAACCTTCTCCGGCAGTTGAGCCTCAACTTCCTTTTTGAGTCTCCTGAGCAGGAAGGGGCGGAGCACTTTGTGCAGACGACGGATGATCAGAATGGTCTCTTCTTCATTCAGGTCCACCTTTAAATCATAACATTGTACAACTAAGTTTAAAGAGCAAGATCACACAAAAACAATTTCAATTTGTTGTATCCTGTCCAAATGTGCTAGTACACCTACTAAAACTTCTCGTGTCTTGATTTTAAATCAGGTTACCTTCTCTCCAGTCATGGCGAACGGAGCGTTGAACCACTGCTCGAAGGTGCTGCAGCTCTTGAAGATGGTGGGCAGCAGGAAGTTGAGCAGTGCCCACAGCTCGGGCAGCTTGTTCTGCAGTGGCGTGCCGGTGAGCAGCAGACGCCGGGGCGCCAGGTAATGTGTGTTCAACACCTGAGTGAGTTTACAGTGGTGGTTCTTCATACGGTGACCTTCGTCCACTATCATGTACTTCCAGCGGAGCTGAGAGAGACACAGAGAATTATTACTAACTGAACAAGAAGTTCGCAGTCAAAAAACTTTGACACTCAGCAGGTCTGTACCTTGGCCAGCACTTGCTTGTCTTTGATGATGTACTCGTAAGTGGTGACCAGCACGTTGAACTTGCCGCTGCGCAAAATGGGAACGAATGCGCGGCGAGCAGCAGGAGAGCCCTGAGTAGAAAAGAAGCAATTAATCCTGTAATATTCTCTATGCTTCTCCAACTACTTGCTTCAGTGACTAATTTATTTTGTATTCCTTTGCATTCATTTGTGGAAAACCAGTTGAATTTGCCAAAATTGTAAACGTATCAAATAGCTACCTTGTAAGATACTTTCACCACAGATGGAGCCCACTTATCAAACTCGTACACCCAGTTCGACAGAGTCCTGTAAGAGAAAACAAATAAAGGTCACTGTAATTATTTCTGTTGAAATGTTACCAAATATACCAAGGATGATTCACACAAACAGTCTTCAGAAAAGTAGTTTTTTAAAATTATTTTTATGCAAATGCACTCACCAACAAAAATCACCCCAATCATTCTAGAAAGATTAATTCTTTCCAAATATAGATATTTAAGTAATCTAGCGAATATTTCTGTATTTATTCATTTTGGAATATATAAATTGCAGAAAAACAAAATATCCTCAGTTTTTATCATGCAGCCCTGGTGTAGAGTGTGTAAAGTGACTCACGAGAGGGGGACGATAATAAGGAAGGGTCCGTTGAGGCGTTTGTACTCCATGAGGTAGGTGATGAGTGCGATGGTCTGGATGGTTTTTCCCAAACCCATTTCATCAGCCAGAATGCCATTCAAGTTATTGTTATACAGAGACACCAGCCACTCTAGACCTTTGATCTGTAGATGGGACAGATGCAATAAGTTCGGCACATGCCATTTATCAAATCTCACCAGTTCACTTAGGACATTTACAGTTCTTTTGCTCTGTATGTGTGTACCTGGTACTGTTTGAGCTGTCCGTTGACTAGCAGGCTCGACTGTCTGTCCACCTTCTCCGTGACGGCGTGAGCCACGGCGTAGTAAGACTGCAGGCCGCGAGCGAACGCTGCGTTACCGTATTCATCATCAACATCCTGCTTGGCATGCCTGCGTGAGAGAGGGATCTTATTTACATACACCGTTACGACAGAATAGAATTACAAAAGGACCATGGGATGGGTCAGAAATAATCCCATCCATATGCAGCTTTAAGCCAGTAACGTACTCAATGATGTGACGGGCGTCCACCTCAGACACATCCTCACTGTCTGGATCTGGAATAATCTTCTTCTCCTCTGTTAGGGCCTGAGAGGACTGAGGCTCATCATCATCCTCCTTTAGAGAAGAAAATAAAATGGTACATTAATACAATGAACTGTAAAGATATGTATTCAACTAATTTATTAAGTTACACATAGATGCTGATATAACTAGATGCTTTTTGTGATTAATTTTACATACACATACATACTCCGTGTTGGGGAAAGTTACTTTTAAAACAAATGCTATACTCCTTAAAAAAGTAACTAATTGCATTACTTAGTTACTCTTTATGGAAAGTAATGCATTATGTTACTTTTGCGTTACTTTTTCTCACCTGGGCTGGGCTTGCTTGTTTGTTATTTTAATAAAAAAAAAAAATTGTGCAAATTCACACCTGTACGGTTAATAAAGTGAGATTAAATACATAAAGTATATTGCTTGTGTTATTTTATTACTACAAGTTTGTGTAATATTCTGAGTTTGCACTTTACTGTTTTTATCCATTTTGAGGGATACTGAATCAGTTTTTGTGCAAGTGAGACGAGTAAATGCTCACTTTAGGTCTAGAACTACAATAAGCATGTTAACCTCACACATTTCTCCCAATTTCTCTCAACAAAAGGAAAGGAGAGCTGTCAGTCAATAAATAGGAAAACAGTAACTCAGATATTTTGTTATAAATGTAAAAGTAAAGCATTACTTTACTAGTTACTTAAAAAAGTAATCTGATTACGTAACTTGCGTTACTTGTAATGCATTACCCCCAACACTGTACATACTATTTTTCAAATTTTGTAATTTTATATATTTTGTGATTCTAAATAAAATTCATTAAATGAATAGGTTATGAAATGTGTAACTACTGGACAACCACATAATAGATTTTTCAAATTTTGTAATTATATAATTTGTGATCATAAATCAAATTAAACAGAGGTTGTAAAATTTATTGTGAATGGTTAAAATAGCTTTTAAATTTCAGCCTACTGTAATGGACACCAGTATCAGAAGGTTAAAATGTGTATAAAAACAAACATTTGTTATCAGTGTCAGGTCACAGCAGCAGTATCTCACAGTAAACTAGCCATTAATCTTATTCTGATGATGGTCTACTTGCTGACAGCTCAAGGCTGTGAACACACACACTAGAGTTCTCTCTTCAAGTGCATTTAAAGCCCTTGCAGAAAGCACAATGTGTTGCTCATAAGATGCCGAATATACAGATATGAGAGATGAAGAACAGCCATACCTCTTCGTCCTCTGAGCCACTATCTTCACTATCTGACCGCGGGGCAACCTCGTACCTACAGAAAATGAACAAAAACAACATTCAGGCAAACCTGCTGCTTTAGTCAGATATATGCAAATAATAAATACACTATATTAAGAACAAAACTGTTGTGATGTGCTTGTGCTACTCCAACCCTTTTCATTAGTAGATACTCAAGTACATATTTTGAAAGAATGAGATGCCCAAAGTGTGTCTCACTCACCCTGGATTCATCTCCAGCCAAGTATCCAGTTGTCCAGCTTTAGGAGCATCCATGCCAGTGAGGATCTTCCCACTGTCCACGTGAATCACCTTCACCGGTAAGTCACTCATTTGACTGGTTTCATCGAGAGGCTACAATAGAAGACAAAAACATAGTCGTATGAAATTAGGTTACCTAAACATTACAAATTTTACACAAAACTTAAAAAGAACACTTATTTTGAATCAAGTAAATCATGAATTGCCACAAGAGACACATTAACACAAATGATCAACCAAGCTAATTGCAAAAAGCCAAATATCTGCCAAATTTAAGGTCTCACCTCTCCATCTGGACCCAGAGCAGGAACTCCACCCTCTGCATTCTCTGGCTTCTGTGAGGAGAAAAGCAGACAGAAAGATCTCACACATTACTGAAAAAAAAACAACGAAGCACAACTCGATTTAGATTCCATTACGGAACCCTTTCCATTCCATTAAATCCCCTCACCTTCTTTTTCTTCTTCTTCTTCTTCTTGTCTTTGAGAGCCTGGACAGCTTTGTGAGCTCTGACGAGCTCTGTGAGGTTGGCCACATACTCGTCCGTCTGCTGCAGCAAGTAAGCCAGACGTTTGTCTTTCTTCTGATCGATCAGCTTCCTGTAACCCTCTTCATCTTCAGCCTGGGAGAAACACACACAGAACATGCTTTCTTTAGACATTTGTTCAGACAAAACACACTTCAATTTTGTGTTTATTGTTTAGTTGTTGTCAAGTCTTTCAAAAAAATATGGCAAGTATGTGCATTTCCTCACCATCAGCCTTCTCATTCTCTCCTTCTCGATACGCTCATTCTCCTTCTTCTGCTCTCTCTCAGTGTTGGCATGGTACGTGGCTACGGCTTTGGTCAACTTCTGCATCTTTGCGGTGATGGAGCGATGGTATTCCTTGAAGTCTTTAGCATGCTGCAGGATGCTGTTGAGATACTCCTACAAACGCAGTAAGAGAACAGGCGGTTCCGTCACAAACTGTCTTTTGTCATTTGTGAATCAGGTTTAGGGTGAAAAGCATACATTTACAACATTTTTTTGTACATATCTTTTGTAAAACTCATGACTGAACTGTAAATGTACCTGATGTTTCTGTCGGCGCTTACGTTCCTGCTCAATCTTCTGCTGTTTCTCCAGTTTCTCAGTGATACGAGCTTCACGCAGGGACTGCCTCTTGCTGCGTTTGTAGGCCTTGCCATTCAGTGCAGTCTCCAGAGCCGTATCACGCCGCATACACACTACGACTTCCTGCCGGAGCTGTGTTGACATGGACAACATGGGTCAAAAACCACAAAAATATGGCAGGTCTAGGCTGAACAGTTAACAATTACAACCAGCTTCCAGAGCATTATACATTATAATTATTGAGATGTGAGATTTCTTGGGAAATCGTGTATAAACTGATAAAAATGAAAGTTATGTTACATTATGTTATAATTTATAAGAAAAATATTTAAACAAATAACAACAATAACAATAATAATAATAATAATAATAATAATAATAATAATAGGGATATGCTCGAAGCCGAATACCTTATTCGGCAAAGACACGGAAAATGAATAACACATCCTATGGAGCCTCTAAAAGGACATGCTTAGGCTTGCTGCGGTAGTCTGAGTTACACAGTGTTTGTCCGTACACTGATTACATTACTTGCACTGTCAATAGAAATACAAACCATTTAGTTTAGTTGGACAACAGATGGTACAATTCTAAACTGAAAGCGTCTGCTCTGCTCCACATATAGAATGAGCTGCAGAGTCGCAGGACAGTGCAGCAGGAGTCAGATTTCACTCATCACATGACGAGAGTAAGGAGAGATGACTGACAAGACAATAGCGGAGGATTTGGTGCGCTACAGATCCTAAGCGTCATTGACAAATATCTTATCTTGTAAAATATCAGTCAGCCAGTATCACTGCTCCCTATACACAGAGTACGCATGATTGAGAATTCGAAAGCGCATTCAAAAGTGATTTTTATATCACCCCACATATTGATAGTGGCTCCCTGATGCCCGTGAATTATATACAATATAACTACGAGAGAACACAATAGCATTGCACAAAAAAAAAAAAAAAAAAAATTCTCCCATCTCATATTTTTTTCATCACCATGCCCCTTTAGGGACTCCGTAGAATGCATTAGTCATCTTCCATGCCTTTCCAAATAAGGTATTTGGGCTTTGGGCACATCCCTAAATAATATGGTGCAAGTCATACCTGTCTCTGAAAGTTCAGGAGCCTAAGTGCCTTGAGCTCGATGTTGGCTTTGGTCCTCAAGTCTCCAGCCAGAGAGCCTGGAAGGTTCTCCAGTTCCTGAATACGATGAGCAATACGAGCTTGTAACCTGACCGACGGAAACAAAATCATCAAATTTTGGTGAAACAAGATATCAAGGTGGTGTTCACAGAATTTAACAAGTGTGTTTTACTGTAAAACCTCAATATTTGCCATTTCTTGCCTAAACGCATCAGGATAGCCTCATCTCACCTGTACTCTCTCTCCTGGAGGATCTCCACTGGGTCCAGACCCCGAGGTTTCTGGATGGGTGTGATGCGGTTCTGCTTCTGATGCAACATCATGGGCGGCTGGGCCGGTTGTCCTGGAGACTGGGTCTGAGGGGGCATGACGGGAGAGGCAGCGGGAGGAACTGAAGGTGGCGCTGGAGAAGGGCGGCCCGTGGGCTGAGGAGGTATCAGCTTCTGTGGGGCACTTGCAGGGGCGGCAGCGTTCACCATGGGCCCTGAGATTACAAACGCATCGTAAATACGTGACTAAGAAATTCCTTTAATAAAACCCAGATAGCTGTTGAGGTTTCCCGAATACAATACGAGACTAAATTTTCATTGCTTATTGGTAGTGATTGTGGATAATTTAGACAATTTACTAACCTTCAGGCCAAGCTTTAGGTGGTCCATTGGTGGGTTGTCCCTGCAGGCCTGGAGGAACACCAGAGGGTCCTGGAGGAGGCATATTTGGACCGACCATTCCTGAAACACACAAAAGGTTAAAACAATTGTATTGGAGTAAGATTAAAATAGATTCATTGTAGGAATCTGCCAAAATCTGGTCAAGAACATGTTCAAAAACATTTTAAGACCAAAAAAAAAAAAAAAAAAAAAAAAAAAAAAAAAAAAAGTTACATTTTACTTTGCAATTTTTTTATATAAATTATATTTCAGGACCTTTTAGATTTTTTTTTTTTTGCATTTCGAAAGACTGAAAGCTAATTAAAAAAAATGATTACAATATTTTATTAAAAAAAAAATAAAAATAAAGATACAGTATTTGTATCTTAAAGCTAGGGTAGGCAATGTTTTCCATAAACACTTTTTGTTATTTTGGTTGAAACAATCTTTACATCCTGATAAAAAACAATAATAGAAATGGTCTAAATATTAAATTTATGTACATACACTTCCGTTCAAAAGTTTTAGATCTGTAAAGATTTTTTAATGGTTTTAAAAGTAGTCTCTTATGCTCACCTGCATTTATGCAGCTACATCAATAATCAATCATACTGTGAAATATTTTTACAATTTAAAATAACTATTTTCCAAATAACTATTTTTTGAATATTTAAAAATGTAATGTATTCCTGTGATGCAAAGCTGAATTTTCAGTATCATTACTCCAGTCTTTAGTGTCACATGATCCGTTAGAAATCATTCTAATATGACTCTAATATTTCAGATAAATGCTGTTCTTTATTGTACACAACTGTTTTCAACATTGATAATAATCAGAAATGTTTCTTGATCATCAAATCATCATATCAGAATGATTTCTGAAGGATCATGTGACACTGAAGATTGGGGTAATGATGCTGAAAATTCAGCTTCATCATCACAGGAATAAATTACATTTTATATTATATTTAAATAGAAAAAAAATTGTAAAAAAAATTGTAAAAATAATTTAGGGCTGACCTTAGGTGAGCTGTAAGTTTTTTATGAAATGTCGCCTCACCAGGTGGTCGATTGTAGTTGGGTCCTCCAGGACCGGGACCCCCAGGTCCAGGCGGTCCTGCTCCTTGTCCTGAAGCGGGGGGCATGTTGGGCATCCCCTGTTGCATGCCTGGCATGGGCCGCTTTCCCTGCACGGCCATCTGCAGGTGGTCAGGTAGAGGCTGCCCACGCGCCAGCATCTTATAGGCCATGATCTGTGCCCGCAGCTGGTGAAGCTGGTTTTGGTTGAAAGGAGTGGGTCCGCCGGCACCACCAGGCCCACCTGCGTTTGGAGGTCCTCCGCTGGGTCCCGAACCTGCAACAGCACCTGTACCTCCGCTCCGGTTCTGCAGGTCACCGCCCTCCATGGGGACGGCACCAGGACCAGAAGGCATCATGGGGCCAGACGGAGGCCCGTTAGAAGGTACCGGGCTGGGGGCATGTTCAGATCCACCCAGAGGAGAGGGGTAACCTGGAAGAAATTAAAGAAAACATTTAATTGTTACATTTTCAAAGAAAATATTAGCCCTTGCAAAAATCACTGCTGACTGAGTCATGGGTGTTTTTCAATGCATTACTAATGTAATTGCTAATGCGTTCCGAGTTGCTTTATAGTGCTTAAATCACAATTTGAGGTGACATTTATGTCTGTTGCACAGTACAGGATAAGTTACACACCAGTTTAATACTTGGGGGCAAAAGTATGATCAATTACAATAGTGATATTTGCTTTAAGGCAAATACAAATATATCAGATTATATTATAAACATACAAAATATAAATACAAACTCAAAAAAACAAAAAACAAAACAAAAACAAAACAAACACTCATATCTGTTGCTTGTAAGTCTGTAAACATCCTATTATTATTATTATATTTGTTTCTTTTTCTGTCATGACTTTGTGGTTTCCAACAACTGTCTGTCTTTTGGTTTCAAAAGGTTAACCCCATTCACCTTACATTTCTGGAAAACAAGCGTGTGAGCGGCCCCAGCGGAAGAAGCAAGCAGTGTACACATCAAAGGGAAATGTGAGCAAACAGGTTGGATGGCTTTTCTATACCCAGTCTAAACAGTTTAGCAGTGAGTGCACCATCTGTCTGCCATTTAACAAAGAGTGCACTAAACATCTGCATCCCTAATATTTCACACAAGTACACGTAAATGATTTTACCTCATATATCATAGATACAATGATTGATAGAAGATGAATAGACAGACAGATAGATAGAGGGATAGACAGACAGACAGATAGAGACAGATTCAGTTAGATAGATTGGATGGATAGATGGATGGAACACAGATCGAAAGATACTGTAGATACCTTGAGAGTGTTGGTCCATAGGGCTGGGTGGGGGTCCCATGCCACTGTGCCCACCCTGTCTCATGCCCATACCCTTCATTTGACCGTAGCGTTGATCTTCGGGAATGCCTTTCTCGAGCATGCCTTCCATGGGCTTCAAAACAATAAAAATAAATAAAGAATAACTCAATGATATGGACCAAAAAGCATAAATGAAACATGGAACAAAACCACAAACGAATCAGATGCATACTGATTTAACCTGTCAGTACCTTGTGCATGTGCATGTTGTCCTGGGGGTAACCTGAGGGGCCCTGTGGAGGTAGTGGGTGTCCTGAGGAGGGGGGCCCAGGGCTAGGGCCCATCATGCCATGGGCAGAGCCAGGTGAGGGTCCAGGACTAGGCCCTAACATGGCCCCTGGAGACGGCCCAGGGCCTGGGGAAGGGCCCGGCCGAGGGGTCCCGCCCATAGGTGGGTCAGGGGTGGACATCTCTCAGCAGAGCCGGAAGACGTAAGAGGCAGAAAAACAGTGTCCTGTATCCGTTTTCAGAAAGCCTGGAAATGAAAAATAAGATTAATTTCAGCAGCTTGATTAAAAAACAACAACAACAACAACAACACATGAAACATGCCAAAACAAGCTTAAAAACAGCACATATTATATGTGTGTATATATATACACACATATATACACACACATATATACATATATATATATATATATAATTTGCTAGTGATAATGAGAAAAAAGCTCATACTCGTCACGTATATAGCAACCATATTAACTATTATATAATGCAATTAATAAAAGATCATTTATTGTACAGCTGTAAAAACATGTATTATTAAACTGTATAAATCATGTGCACTTCAGATTAATTCAGCTACAAAAGCACGGCCCTTGAAACGAGACTAGAAAATAGGTTAATTAATCTGTGCCTTAATGTATGTCAATGAATACATTAACACATTTTAGTGCAGACCCTAAAGTAGGCTTTTTATCAGATTGTATTTCGTTTTGCCTATTGTATATCAACATTTGTGTCACTTTAAAATATGTAAAATGATATGCTTAACACATTAAAATGTTCAAAATTGTGATTTGACTATATTTTAAAACATATCACGCATCTTAAGAAATTACCTTGCCTTCAAACATGTAAAACAAAACAAAAAAGTCTTTTTAAAATCTTTATGAAGTTATTATATCTTAAAACAAATCAGACATGATCATAAACTTCAGCTTACAGCAATATAAAGGAGATTTAAAAATGTTATATAAAGAAATATTAAATTACACAGATGTGTTTTTCTTTAGTGCTTAGCAGTGAAAACTTAATTTGTCAAATAAAACATCCACACTAATATTCCAATTTTATTATTTATTTTGTTACTACTGTGAACACAGTAAAAATACACCAGCACACATTCAGACAACAGTCAACTATATAATGTTATGCTATAAAATGTATCATTTTCATAACCGTTTTCCCTCATACTTTTTAAAATAAGCTCAAAAGCCTGTAATAATGTTGAATGCCAGGTTTTATTAGGACAACATGCTACACCACTGGGGCGAGTTGACACAAAAAGTCAAATCTGTATATCTGTTTGTTTTTTTCCATAGGCAATAATAAAGGAAATATTCAATAGTGTTGTGTAGCCAAGAAAAATTATAAATATTGACACAAATAAACCCACCCTGAGAAATATTCACTGGAGCCAAAATTGTGATAACTAGCCCTGGGTATCAACTATAAAATAATGCAAAGTGCGTTTTCTAACGGTTATCATAATATTATTTCTTTTATGAAACAGCTAAAAGTAAATTCTGAGGTCTAATTAATGCAAAACAATTTACTTTAATGATGTAAGTAATTACTAGCTCAAAATACATATGCCGGTTAACAAGGTTATGTATAAAAATAACCTAATATTTACAAACACTTCTAATTAATTATGGTGCAAAACAAACTTATATCAAAAACAGTTTTAATAAACAGTAATAAAAGAAAAAACGCCAAATTTTGTTTTCTCCCCTCAAAGGCTAACGAGAATTAGCAGCCGGCTAACACTGAATAGCTAAACATTAGCCAACAATATCCCAATAACGTCACTAATGTTTGTTTTCAACACTATAATAAATAACGATATAATGCTGCAGGAATTTTCTAAGATATACAAGAAACTGTGGTAAAGCGAAAACTATTTTAATGATTTTTGAAGACGTGACCCAACTAAGGAACAAGAGAAAGATTAGAGCTCCATTAAAACCAAAGACATAAAACAAAACGACTTTTAACCGGTTAAAACATTCCCGATATGTTTTCACCAGATGGTATGTGCTTGCGGAGAGTTTAAACGTTATAAAAGCTATTTAAACATAGTCTGAAAATAATAAATAAGAGCGAAAAGGAAAGACAAAGGACCGGTTTGTGTGTATGTGTGATTACAGTCGGCCATGCTGTGCTTCCCCTTGTCTGTGTGTGCTTTAAAAAAAAAAAAAAAATGAAATAATTTGAAGTTATCCAACTCGAGTACAGAGCGAGCATCTTTTTAAAGATGATTGATCCAACCCGCCTTCCGTACGCTTGACCCCGGTACCCCGCTCGTGTTACATTCCCAAAACTTATTCATTCATTCTGCCGCTGCTCTGGCACTGTAATGTCGGACTGATCGGAGCACAGCAAACCCGGCGACATAAAGAACTTGTTCGCGGTCTATAACCGTTACAAAATGTATCAATTTAAAAGTCCGCCATGATGTCATGTGTCCTGCAAACATTGTGCCGTGTTTAGAGCGTGACTTACAGTGTATATTCGCGCCGGTCTCTTCCCCGTAGTCTTCGGCAAATCTAGAAACAAAGGACAGCTCAGCTAGTTCCTTTTTCCTTCTCACTTCCCCCTCCCATCTGGTCTGATTGTATCTCTAGAGCGGCCTGAATGCATCAGTCAGCGGCTCGCGAGCGCCCCCTAACATCAACGACCGGAAGCTCTTGGTTTGAGCCTCATCATGTAGGATGGAATGTAGACGGCATGGCTTAATGGGGGATGGGTTTTACTGGTTACCTACTGAAAATCTACTTTTATATCTGTATGTTTTTAGTTTTTGCTCCCATTGCTTTTCATTAGTCTGTCGTGAACAGACGATGACTGCTATTTTGAAATCAGGTTCTGAGAATGAATGTTCTAAAAATGAAAGACTGTCTGAATTTGGAATGTTTACCAAACAAATAAGATTCTAAGTTAGGATATTTCTGTAATATGGCTCCAAATGTTGACAGAGGAATTCAGTTACCTCGATTTTCCTTTCTCAGTGTTAATGCGAACAAAATAACAAACAAAGCTGGTTAAATAAAACATTTTAAGCTTACTAATTCTTTACTTTTTTAAAATACCACTTTTTTTTATAACATGGATATACACAACATTCAAAAGAGAGGGAGAGAGAGAAATTGTTTTTTATTCAGCATGGGTGCATTAAATTGTTCAAAAGTGACAGTAAAGACATTTATAATGTTACAGAAATGCTGTTCTTTTGAACTTTCTATTCATTAAAGAATCCTGGAGGGGAAAAAACATCACAGTTTTCACTGCAATACAACTGTTTTCAACATTGATAATGATAAACAATGTTTCTTGAGAACCTGAAGGATCATGTGACACTGAAAACTGGAGTAATGATGCTGAAAATTCAGCTTTGTCATCACAGGAATAAATGACATTTTTAATATATATTAAAATAGAAAACAGTTATTTTAAGTAAGCAATAAGGTACGAGAGGCTGTGCTGTATCGTGAATATCGTGCCTGCAATCCCTTCAGCCGTGACTTATTAACGATACAGCACTAGCCTCGAGTACCTTATTGCTTTTATAAAATGGTTACCACACAATACAAATATTAAAGCCAAAAATATGTATCAATGCAACTTTCATGAAGTAAACTTTCACTAAAAGCCTTCCTTCCGCCGGAAAAAATAGTCCCTGCCCGTGAACAGCAACAGAAGTTACATTATTACGCCATTAGATGGCGGCAAAGACTGTCTTTATGAGTGTGTCAGTCAGTAGCGAAGACTTTTATATTGAAAAGACTGAGTTGTTTTGAAAACGTAACAAGACGCAACTGACAAATGCTTTGACTAGCGCTGTCAGTGACGGGAAAACCCCTTAAATGTTAAAAGGACAAGATAACACATCGGACATTTAAACAGATTTTTTATCATGAACATAGGACTGACCTGAAGGAAAATGCTAAATCTGAATGCAGGTAATAAACTAGCTCACTCGATCTCTTTCTCACAATATTCTTCTACATAATACAGTAAGCTTCAATGAACAATATCTATTGAAAACATAGTTTACGTTGCTAAGAGTGGTTGCTAAGGGTGTTGTGCAGTGATACACTGAATGCAACCTTGGTGAACAAAAGAGACTTCTTACAAAAACAAAAAATTTATTTATTTAAATGGATCTAGTTTATAATCATAATCCTCAACACCTATCCTTCATCTGATCATCAAATATAGACAAACAAGTGTTTACTGTACTGGCACTATTGTATAGTCATTTTATTAGAGGTTACAAGATTGAGTTGATGTGTCTTAAAAATATTTATGCATACAAGCATGTTGGCTCTGGGCTGATATTCCTGATTTTTGACTGAGACAACCTCAAAAAAGCTATATGGTATGGAAGCCTGTTTTTGTCTCAGTGTCATTAAAAAAAAAAAGCAAAAAAAAACAACATACTTTTTGTGACATAAAGAGAGATAAAGTAATTTGTCTTTTTATTTTTTACTCTCGGGTATAAAAATAGCTTCCATAATATGGGTAGACTACATCACAGACTAATATTGTGACTAGTCCTATATTTACATGCCAACCTAACATCATCTGTCAAATTACTGCAAAATATATGAGAAATTCATAAGACAACATTTCTGAGTAGTCATACAGAAGTATATTCATATATATAAAACGTATTTATTATGTACAAAAACTTTGTTACAATCAATTGTAGATATCTACCAGTAATACAGTCTCATTTGTGTCACGTACGCAAGGTTTTCGATGTTTAAAAAACCTTTTTTTGAACAAGGTTTAATGTGCAGAGACCGTAAAACATTTATAGTCTGAATTCCCTGAAAAGTGTAAAGCACAAGGGACTGTGGAGCTGTGCAATGTTCCAAACAGCCCAACAATGGTTCAACAATGGCGCAAAAATTGTACTTCAACTTTAGTTTGGAAGACTGTAAATGTGAAAATCTGTGTATAGCTCTGCGAGATCTCTCCCACAGACGCATTTGGAATTTCACGAATAACGCCTTAATACTATTTTCAGTACATGATTAAAGAGTTCTTCAGTAAAATCAATCATGTTTCTGATTGTTCTATTTAAGGCACTACAGTACAAATCATCATGAGGTATGAAACAGCAGAGTTAATTCACCTCAACAGGTGGCATAAAATGTCTTTCATAGTCCGAGACACACTGCTGGTCCCACCACTCTTCACCACTGCTGCCGTCATCCTCCTCTTCATCAGTATCAACCATCTCACTGTACTCTTTTTTCCAGCTGTCCTGCTTTGAAATGTTTCCTCTGTTTGATTCCTCAGAGTCTTCTAACCACTTCTCCGTACCTTCATTTGTTTTGCCCAGTCCATTTGGCACCTGAAAATGTTTGGGTTTCACATCAATTAAAATCTTCTCCAGCTCAATCTCTGAGGGAGGGGAAGGTGTGTCGGGATGCAGGTTCTCCACAATCTCCAGCTCAGAGATCTTCACAGTCAATTCTGTTGGAGAAGAGAGCCATGGCCACGTGTGCTGGAAGAAAAACAAACAACAAATATTTTACCATTTTTATATGTGTGACAGTCTCTTTCATATAGCTTTATAAAACTTAATAGATTCTCACCTGAAAGTTCACATGTTTAAATGATTTACTGTTTAATGGATCTGGGATCTTCTGAGAACAGTAACGTAACCTGTAACAAGACAGTAGATATTCATTTACCAGTGTGTCTAATTTGCCAGTTATGGGGCCTGATATAGTTCTTTTCGTATTCTTCGCTTAGGGGTAAAAAGAAGTTATACTGTTTTTACACCGGTATACTGTTAGCAAATATCCTGACACAACCTATGCTGCTGAGAGTGCCGTTTAAATGAATATGTAAATATGTGTTGCGTGCTTTTCTCTCAATATCAAAATAAACAACAAAATGACAGTGATGAGAAAACACTAGTTAAAGGGATAGTTCACCCAAAAATAAAAATGATCCCATGATTTACTCACCCTCAAGCCATCCTAGGTGTATATGACTATCTTCTTTCAGACGAACACAATCGGAGGTATATTTAAAAATATCCTGGCTCTTCCAAGATTTATAATGGTAGTGAACAGGGGACATGTTTTGAAGCCCAAGTCGACTTGCGCCACAAGAGTAACCCCTGATGCGATGTAGGAGTATCCAATGTAGGAGTAAGCTTATACGCCTCTCGCGATTTAAACAAATAGGGCTGTGCAACAAACTCAAGCTCCTTTTCTCTTGTATCACGAAAAGGATTTAAAATTTCTTGTTTTAGACCTCTAATTTATGACCGGTGTTTTGTTTTCCTCTATCCTTTGCGCTTCTGCGTTCGTCGTTGCGTCATGCGTTGGATCAGAGGTTACTCTTCCGCCACAAATCGATGCGTGCGGCCGTCTGCCGGAAACTCATTATTATAGTTAATAAAGTTTTAAATATGGATATTTTTCTTACAAAAATGCATCGCTTCGCTTCAGAAGACCTTTATTAACCCCCTGGAGCTGTCTGGATTATTTTTATGATAAATGGATGCACTTTTTGGGCGGCTTCAAAACACGTCCCCTGTTTAATACCATTATAAAGCTTTGAAGAGCCAGGATATTTTTAAATTTCCGATTGTGTTTGTCTGAAAGAAGATAGTCATATACACCTAGGATGGCTTGACGGTGAGTAAATCATGGAATAATTTTAATTTTTGAGTGAACTATCCCTTTAAGAAAGCATCTGATCATAGTGATGTGGGTATGTTTACATGAGCTCTGCAATTCGGCACTCCAGTAAAGTCAAGTCACGTTTATTTATATAGCACTTTATACAATAGATAGCTTTAAACCAAGCAGCTTTACAGTATTAAACATGAAAAAAATGTGTCAGAGTCTCTTTCATTACAACTTCAATTTCTACTGTAAAGCAAAGAAGGTGGAGCCACAAAGCGACACCCACCTATAATCACCACGGACCAATGATAGTATGAAGGAGTTTAGCAGCCGGAGCAAAATTTGCATGGAGTAAATTATCTCTTTTTTTATTTTCACAAAACTGTATGCAAGACAATAAATGTGCATACAATGCCAATGCTAAATAATAGAGTGATATAATGGAAAGCAGAGGATAACTTTTTATCTGATATTTGAATGCAATTGATTGGAATGTAATTCGCAACAGGGCCAGAAGTATGTGGATACCCTAACCTGCTCGTTTAGCATTTACCATGTCACTGCATGGTGTAGAAGATTATGATAAAGGTCAAGATTTATCCTCACAGAAATGACTAGACTAGTCAAGCTCACTATTTAGAAGCGGATGTCCAGATACTTCTGGCCATATAGTGTATGATGGAATTATAATGAAAGGTAATACTCACAATAGGAAGATAAAAGCAAAAACTAACATCAATGGTATGAATACAGCCAACAGTATTGAGGTAACAAAACCTAGGAGATGAGATGACAGAAAAAAAAAGAAAAAAAAAAGACTACATGAAGCTGAATTTTTAAACTACATACTGTATGCAAAAAGGACCTCTTAGTATTTTGGATGATGCATGCATGCAATGTAAATCCCAAAGGAAGGAAGAAAGAAACAGCTTGTTTTGCTCGTTCTTACGGTTTTCATTAGTGGTGGAAAAAGTGGTGACGCTCCTCTTGCCTTCACCAGCAGTGCTCACAGCGCTCACCCAGGCCTGGTACTGCCGGCACGGCTGCAGGTCTGACAGCTGCATGCTGGTCTTGTCACTGCTTACATTAGACTCTGTTAAACAGGCCAGAGGACAGAGAAATACTCTACTGTTAAAGTCTGGGGTGGAAACAATCTCTTCTGCTCACCAAGGCGGCATTTATTTGGTACAAAATACAGTAATACAGTAATGTTAAGTATTATTACAATTTAAAATAACTCTTTCCTATTGTAATACATATTAAAATATAAATTATTCCTGTGATGCAATACTGAATTTTCAGCATCATTACTCCAGTGTTCAGTGTCATATGATCCTTCGGAATATGATGATTTCCTGCTCAAGAAACATTTCTTATTATCATCAATGTTGAAAACATTTGTGCTGCTTAATATTTTTGTGGAGACTATGAAACATTTTATTCCAGGATTCTTTGATGAATAGAAAGTTCAAAAGAACATAATTTATTTGAAAAATAAATCTTTTTGTAATATAAATGTCTGTATGGTCACTTTTGATCCAATTTAACGTGTCTTAAAAAAAAAAAAAAAAAAAAAAAAAAAAAAAAAAAAAAATTTACACTGACCCCAGGGTCTACAACATAACAAAAGAAATAAGCATTACTTTCTAAAGCCCAGGACACACCAAGCCAATGTCAAAGAACTAGTGGCGATGAAAGCTGACTGTGTTGTCGTCTCTCGTCGGCTGCATCTCGGCAAAAACATCTGTGCTTGAACACACCAAAAGGACTAAAGATAACTGTCAACTAGCATGTGTTTCTAAGAAAATAACTGTCTATATCAACAGGTATTAAGTCTATTTTCGTCATTCAAAAAGGGAAACCGAAACTAGGACTGTAGACATACAAACTGAAAACAAAGAAGAGCTCACTTTCGCTTACCATTTTGAATATCAATCATGCGGATCACTTTCTTCATTGCATGTATTATGAAAATATTTGAATGCTCAGGTAAGACGTAAAAATTATAACAGCCCTCTGTCTTTATTTCTTTGCTCGCTTTCATTACTACACTGACTCGATCGCTAAGCTGAACAGTCAATCAGAGTTCTCTCTCTCACCAACAACACCGACACCGATTTAACATGCTGAATCGGGCAAAAAACAAAAAACAAAAAACAGACAAAGTCTGACTAGAGCCAATGGTGTGGAACACACTGAAAAAAAACTAAGCACACCAACGCTCAAAAACGGCCCAACATTGTTAGACGGCTGACCATCGGCTTAGTGTGTCTAGTCCTTAAGACTCACATTAAAGGAGAGATCATGGGTTACCTGTCTCATCGATGCCCACCAAGTAATGCAGGATGACACCTTTGCTCTCATGCACAGGGATGGGGCTCCACATCAGAATGACAGAAGAGTGAGAGATGCTCTTCACATGGAATTGTGGGACTTCAGGAGGAACTGGGCAGGGAGATGAAGAGATGATACCAATATGAAGGCTAGATGACTAGAAAATCTGATTACAGGATCTTGCATTTACTAACCAAGTACTTTGTGCCCTAAAATGGCCACAACTAGCTCAAAGTGAGAAAATGTTTAATGAATGGAATGGTGAATGGTAAGTGAATGGTAATGTTGCACTTAAGGTGATGATACGCAGGGCAACTTTTTGAGCAATGTTGCCATCAACGGGCAACCTGGTGAGACACAGGGCAACCAATTAGGGCAACGGACAGTTCTCAATGGGAAGATGCCCAAGCAACGTTGCTCAGCAACATTGCTCAAAAAGTTGACCCGTGTATCATCACCTTTAGGGTTGTCAAAAGTGCCGACTTCAGTACCGAGTCAGTACTGAAATTATGATATCAGCATTTCCCTCTAGCATTTTGAGCGCTGTTGAGCGGATTCTTAAACACCTCTGATTGGCCATCATGTTCACGTGCTCAACAGTTATGTCTGTGATTGGCTACAATGATCAACGCATCAAAAACATGTTGTAAATAGACGCTCATCGCTGAGCACTTACACATACACAGGAGAACATTTTAAAGCAGGCGTCTATCAGCGGATCCCTAATATATCCGCTGATGGACGGATCCACTGATAAACGCCTGCTTTCAACCGCTTGGTAGCTTCATATTTTTAAAATTTCAGTACCAACTTAGTACCAAAGTCGGTACTTTTGACAAAGTACTTTTAGTTGCACTATACAAGCTAATTATTGAAAATGCAATATACTTTGACAATGGATGTGTTTTTTATCAAATAAACTGTCAATTGGGGTGTACGTTTGTAATTAACTGTAATATCAATGTTATTTTTCCAGAAATTTGGCTATCTGTTGTGTTGGCCAATTTGCAATTAAAATGGAAAAGCCAGATTTTACTTGATATCTTTTGGACTTTGGTCTGTTGACAATGAAATAAACAAAGGTGCAGTCAGTAATTTAAGGGATGTCATACTTCCTTGAAGTGTGTATGCAATTGCTGACTTGAGGAAAGTGCTGTGGTTGTTGAAGACAGCAAACAGTGACACATTATATGCTGTGTAGTTCCTGAAGTCACCTGTGGATGGAGACAAATGCAAAATCACTGTCAGGGTCAGAAGAAATAACAGCTTTCTCTCTTTTTCACACAATCACACGCACGTACACACATGCACACGTATGTTTCACTATATTAGTGAGGACACTGCATTGACCAAACGTGTGCAAAACACTAGATTTGAATAAAAACATGTTTTTGCCAATTTTTTGGCCCTTAACCTGTACACACATACTCACAAACCCACCTGTGATTGTGACTGATCTCTTTGTTCTGTTCACTCTGACCCAGTTCAGGCATGGATGGTGAGGTACTACAGACACGTACTGTACCACATACTCCAGGACGCTCTCAGTGAACTGTGGGTGTACATGCCATGAGACCTGCAGTGTCTGATTCTCACCTATTGCACTCAGATTCACCTCAGGTGCCGTCTGTCCTGCAGAGCATAAATATGATATAAATATAATTATACACTACCATTCAAAAGTTTGGGATTGGTAAAACTTTTAGTTTTAGCTTTTTTGTTGTTGTTTAAAGAAGTCTCTTACAGAAATACAGAAAAAAAAAACAGTAAAATTGTGAAATATTATTGCAATTTAAAATAACTTTTTCCTATTTTAATGTTTTAAAATATATTTTCCTGTGATGGTAAAGCTGTATATTCAGCATCATTACTCCAGTCTTCAGTGTCACATGATCCTTCAGAAATTATTCTAATATGATGATTTGATGATCAAGAAACATTTCCTATTATTATCAATGTTGAAAACAGTTGTGCTGCTTAATATTTTTGTGGATACAGGATTCTTTGTAAAATAAAAAGTTAAAAAGAACAGCATTTACTTGAATCAGAAATCTTATAAATATTATAAATGTCTTTACTGTCACATTTGATCAATTAAATGCACCCTTCCTGAATAAAAGTGTTAATTTCTTTCAAAAACATCTTACTAAGCCCAAATCTTTGAAAGGTAGTGTAAGTGTATATTGCATTATTTTATAAAAATTGAAATATAATTAAAAATATGAATGTAGTTGACAAAATGAGAGATAATGGCAAATGACTAATAATTCAAATTAAATATCAAATATAAACTTCAAATCTAAAACATAACTTTTAATCAAAATTTTGAATTGACATACCCCTCAAAGGAAACGGCATGAATGTGGGGTCGGACATGCCCATTGAGGTGTTGGCTGACACAAAAACCCTAACTCCCATAACACCCATCTTGACAGTGAACTGTCTGAGCTGCAGGCAGTACTGCTTGTGGCGATGCTGACTTCCTGTGTCTCTCCGCTGCCTGGTAACCCGCTTGATCTCAGTGCCATTTTTAAGCTTCAGAGTCACAATATAGCTGCTAATTTCTCCTCTAGCCTGAGACAGGGGCATTTCCTAAGAGACAGGAAATAACATTATACAGTCAAATTTTTACAGATCATTCATGATGTAATGAATCGTGACTGAGCCACTGAACAAGAACCAGTTAAAACGAAGTATTCTGGGAGTATAGCCTACTTTCCAATAGATGTTACAAGAAGAGTTGTCAGAATTAGAGGCACAATCACTCCAAACATCCAGCTGTCCAACCGGTGCTGAAACGACAGAATATTACAGACAGAGTCATCATCATTGATTATCTTATATATTAGATTTAGAATGGAATACTAGCATCTGCAAACAGCATACTGTGCAGTATGTACTGTATACCATAACATTAAAAAAAACTCAAAAACAATTCAAAGTAGTAGTATGCAGTATGCTATATTGTATGCATGACCTAATTTCATGATATATATATATATATATATCTCATTAGAACAAGATACAAGTAACCATCTTAACATAGATGTGAGAACAGAACAGGATAAATACATACTACACATACAAACACACAGACTCAGACAGACAGACACAGACAGACACAGACACAGACACAGACACCATTCTAAAGTCTGGGGTAAGTATGATTTTTCAAAATAAATTAACACTATTATTCAGCAACGGCACATTAATTTGATTAAAAGTGACAGTAAAGACATTTATAATGTTACAAAAGATTTTGGTTTCAAATAAGTCAATAAGAACTGTTTTTTGTTCACCAAATCAGCATTATTACAGTGATTTTCAGCTTCATCGTCACAGAAATAAATTACATTTTTAAAATATTATTCAAATAGAAAACAGTCATTTTAAATTGTAATAATATTTCACAATATTTCTGTTTTTACAGTATTTTTGATCAAATAAATGTTTGACCACAATGACTTCTTTAAAAAAGATTTTAAAAATCTTTGCAACCACAAACTTTGAACAGTAGTGAGGAGTCAGAGTGGATGCTGAACCGAATTTAAAACCGAATTGTGGGGGTATTTAGTACTCTTAAAAAGAGACTGACAACTGTATTCTGCTGCTGTGAGAATCTGAATCAAGATCATCCTCAATAAAACAGTAAATGAACAATAAACAAGTGCATTAATATCCTAAATGAATGCATTGAGGTGTCTTTCTCTGACCTGCAGGGGGCGTTCTGACTGAATAAACTGAACTCCATTCACTCATGACTTTCTCTTCATATCCACAGTGGCAGCGAACACGAAAACTGTATAGTGTGAATGGCTGGGAATCCTCCAACGGAAACGTGGACTGGAAATTATCCTCCTGCACAATAAAAATTCAACATCTTAATAAGAACATAAATTATTAAAATAATTAGTAATAATTTAATTCACTTTAATGGTGTTCTCAATGATTTTGGGTGTACTAAATCTTACAACTAGTATTGACAAATCCCTGACACTATAAAAATTATTCAGTTATCATTAACACTTTATTTCAACGGTCCACTTTAGACATTCAACTAACTACATGTCAACTAGCAGTCATTAGAGTATTAGTAGTCTACTTAATATCTGCTAACACTTTATTTTTAACAGTCCTAACAGTCTACTAATACTCTAATGAGAGTTAGTTGACATGCAGATTCAACTCCATTGAATTTAACACTTGACCCATTAACACAAACACTTATTATTTTACTCTATTTCTATTAAAAAACCTTGCTAGGTGTACTGTGCTAGACTAACTGGGACTAGTCACAGCACTTAGATCCTATTGTTGGTCTGATTGCTTCTATTGTTCTCCTCATTTGTAAGTCGCTTTGGATAAAAGCGTCTGCTAAATGAATAAATGGAAATTAATGAGAGTTAGTTGACAGGTAGTTGCAAAGTAAGTAAACGTAATAGTCAGTAAACTAAATTGGACTATTGAAATAAACTGTAACCCATTTATCTTTTATTGTATCCTTACGGTCAAACACAAGAATAAATTTACATTAAAGAAGCAAACAAAGTGAAAAAATGTAACTAGTAGACACAAAACACAAAGCAGTAGTGTTTCTCCTAGGCCTGGTTTAAAAACTAAATTTTCTCTTTTACTGAGATTTGTATTTTAATAATCCAATATGGATTGTTAAAAACCAAAGATCCATCTTTTGAACTACATCTTTACCCAAAAATAAAAATTCTGTCATTAATTACATGCTCGTTCCAAAACCATAAAACCTTCGTTCATCTTCGGATCTTTTTGATGAAATCTGAAAGCTTTCTGTCCCTCCACTGACAGTCTGTGAAACTACGCTTCATAAAGAGATTGTAAAACACTGAGTGGTTTAGTCCAAATTTTCTGGACTCAATCGCTTTTTATGATGAACAGATTTAATTTAGGCTTTTACTCACATATAAACATTGATCAGCCAACATAAACAAAAGCTCAACTGAACCTGCTTGACACACAAGAACAAACTTCTTGCGGAAGCTCAAACGTGCTGCGTAACACGAGACTGAATCTCATTGGTTCTCAAACATCAAGCAAACATGCATGGGCTTCCGTTTACCACAACTGATGTGCGAGTTGATGAATGTTTACATGTGAATATAAGCCTAAATTCAATCAGTTCATCATATAAAGCGATCGTGTCTCTTCAGAAAGTTTGGACTAATCCAGTCAATTCATACGGATTAGTTTTATGATCTCTTTATGAACTTTTTGAAACATCAAAGTAGTACAGTAGTTGCGTAGCTGTCAATGGAAAGACAGACATCTCTCAGATTTCATCAAAAATATCTTAATTTGTGTTCCAAAAATGAACGAAAACCTTACAGGATTGGGATGACATGAGGGTGGGTAACTAATGACAGAATTTTTATTTTTTTCAGGTGAACTAACCCTTTAAACTTTACTTTTTTTTTTAGCACACTTCTGATTCTGCAGATGGATGGATTTTCTTCTGAACTAACTCACTATGGAAACTCAGTTTACAAAAACACTTAAATGCCAGAGCTGCACCCATGAAGCCACAGTGACACCAAGCTTAGAGGAAAATGTTGAAATATTCTTCTGAAATATTCGAATAAGGATTTTGTGAATCAGAGCTGAATCAACTGAAATTGGATTTTCCCTTCTTTCTCTCACCTGAATCCAGTCCAGCGGGTGATGGGTGGTGTGTGCACGGTACTGTACTTGACAACTCTTGTCTAAGGGTTCCACAGTGTCACAGTCCATGTTCCAGTCGATCACCAGCGGCATGAAGGTGTGGGTAATATTGTTGGGGGGTCCTGGACGTACTAGAAAAAAAAACAACAACAAAAAAAACAAAAAACAGAAAAGATTTGAAAAGCATTTAAAAGAGTTATTTTTCTAAATAATTACACTTTTTTTTCCATTTTTGCTTTTTTGCCTGTAAATTTCGTTAACATGAGCTACACTACCATTCAAAAGCTTGGGCTTTGGTAAGATTTGTTTTGTTTATGATCAATAAAGGCTGCATTTATGACTACATCTACACTAACCCGGATACATTTGAAAACAAATCTTTTTCTATACATTTTGGCCTTACGTCCACACTGAGACAATTTTTTTTTTGCCCTGCGAAAACAGAGCTTTCTGAAGACGCTCTCCCAAGTGGATAACTTTGAAAATACCATTTTCGTGTTGTAGTGTGAACTATGAAAAGGAGGTATTTGAAAACAATGACATGTTTAGTCATGTGACACATATTGTACTGATATTAATTTTCAT
Organism: Ctenopharyngodon idella; assembly: GCF_019924925.1. Lineage (NCBI taxonomy): Eukaryota > Metazoa > Chordata > Actinopteri > Cypriniformes > Xenocyprididae > Ctenopharyngodon > Ctenopharyngodon idella. Next base: position 20,163,276 of record NC_067222.1, on the reverse strand, counting down.
AGTGTTCTTAAAATGTTACTTTGTACAATCTTCGTTCTTCATATTGTATTCCTGCAAAGATAGAAGACAAAATGCACCCGCTATTGCTTTTCTGTGTCAAAACACAAGGAATGATGATTGAATGCGACCTGGACACACTATAGTGGTAAGAGATTTTGCTAATCGTGACTGATCGTGTCAGAAGAATAGCCTGAGAACTTTATTTATTGTCTGGTCCCTCTGTATCATTTCAGTGAGCTTTTTATTACAAAGTTTTTTTAACGTTAGTTAAAACACCATTTTAAACTACAGTACAGTAAAACTACAGTAAAACAGTAATATTTTATACTATTATTACACTTTAAAATAACTTTTTTAATTCTATGATGGCAAAACATCATTACTCTAGTCTTCAGTGTCACACAATCCTTCAGAAATCATTCTAATATTCTGATTTGCTGCTCAAGAAACATTTATTATTATCATTAATGATGAAAATGGTTGTGCTGAGCTCTTTAAAAAAACAACAACTATCTTAC